>NW_024067708.1:300000-535000 GCF_009389715.1 Phoenix dactylifera | reverse complement strand
CATAGATTTCAATTCCATTTCATCAAATCAAACATAAAGAAAAACTTAAATATGTGTTGACAGTGATTAGACTTTTTAAAACCAATCATTCACTTTTCATTTTGATTCTTATGCTTGCGGTAATTAATTTATTTTCATTTAATAACTCTATTAAATATTTCTTTCTAATAAGTGGTAAGAGGAGAACAAAATCTAAAAAAATGATAGCATAAAGAAACATATGGTAATATTATGTGCTGAATTGAATCTGAAATAACTCAAATCCAAACTTAAAACCGACTATTAATCGAGTTTGGATTAAGTTTGCAGCTTATTCATTTTGATGGATCTCAACCTAAGTGCAAACTTATATTTGTCTTTTTGAGTTCGGATGCAAATGCAGCATGGATCCAACTCGAACCCGACCTGTTCACAGCTGTATGAGAAACCATATAGACTTCTTATAAAGTGCCATCTAAAGTATGATTATAATCTGTTGGTCCATAATTACAACAATCACTTCTTGCATGCACTTATTATTGTTAATGCTACTGATGTTTCATTGTAAATATTTTTGTGGATATTGTTTCTGCTATGAACCAGTGAGATGCTTGCCTTTTATCATGTGATCATGCATGGCCGTGGCTCAAGTATGTTGACTTTTTCTCTGATGGTAACTTTAAAAACGTTTTTGTGATTTCTGAAGATAAGCAAGAAACAAGATCCTCTATTTGATAATTGTTGTGTCACACATCATATATAAGGGTTATCCTTGAAATGTGATTATGCCATTTATGATTTTTTTTTTTCAAATGTTGTCATCTGGCATGCCTAACTCACATTAGTGTTCTCGAAATATTATGATATTTACAGGTCATCAAACTTCTCAAAACTAACAAAAAAAGAACTACAGCTTCACAGAAATATGTTACATACAAACTCTTCTATAGTGAGTAGAGACTTTATTGGATCTAGAACTATGGAACTTTATTAGATTTAGACCCAATCCCTAGACTCAACAGCCCGCTGTCCTGTTCTTTCATCTGCTGTTATCTCCTGCAACAAAAGAAATCTAGATGATCTTTTATTAGTGAATAAGAAAGAAGGTACACCAAAGAACAGGGAGGTGAGAAAGAAGATATGCTGGAGGAAAGAGAATAGAGATGAGTTACTTGGTCAAACTGATCTGATTGGACACTCTTCTCATCTATTGCTAATTTAGGTTGACAACTAAACCAGGGTATATGATGATTAAGAGATCCCTGTAGTACAGCTAATAACAGAAGTGATTAAAGATATACTATATTAGCATATTTAACATGATCAGAAATTGCCATTTGAAATTTCACTTGCCCGGGCTATATCATGTATGAGGGAATCCTTTGAGGTTTTTGCAAAGTGTTTTAAGTTTTACTCTCACGTGCTCTTAACCCGGTAACCAAGCCAGCAGCCAGCTCGATGTAATCCAGCTACATGATTTTTCACTTTTTCCTTTTTTAAAACAAATATATCGAAGGTTCTAATGTACAAATTTGTTCCAGAAGAAATGCTGACGTTGCAACAGTCTAAAATTCAATTCTTTCTTTGATATAATACTATGGTTATTATGTGCTTCTAGATATCTTATTCTTTTACTGGTTACTAGTTTTGCTATCATATATCCAAAGAAAACCCACAGAACATTTTTAGTGTAAAAATTTTCTGTACTACTTGCTTGAAAAGAAGTTTATGTGCATGAATTGGGCTAAGCTGATTACTTGGAAATTGCAAGAGTGAAAATGCCAAAGATGCCCCATTTTGACTAGCATTAAATTAGTTGGCACAGCATATCATTGAAAAAATTCCTATTTTCCTGGGAGCTGTTATTGGAAGTATTTGAAGCATGAAATCCTTAAAATACATTGAACTGCTACATCTCACAGTTATACAACTAGTTTGTATATTTTACAGCTACTATGACTATTATATGCTTCCTTACAAACTGGTATGCTATGTGAACTAGCTTTAGCTTGCCAACTAGGAGAACATTTGGCATCATTGATTCTAGTTATCACATAAGTATGTAGGGACAGTGATAATAAGAGGAACCTACCTGGGAGTTAGTTGTGTATGTCATAATCAGCTTCATCATGTTTTGTGCTTTTTCTTCATTGATATTTTCTTTTTTGGGTTCTGGCTGTCTAGTTTAATTATTTCTTATAAATGATATGTACACAATACATTGACATGCGACATCAATCAAGTAAACATTAATCTGTTCATGGCATGGTTAGTATCAGATAAAGTTAGTTGGACACCATTTGTTCCTTACAAATTGATGGTACTTCTATGTATTAAAAAATTATTGTTTTTGACCATCTATTTTTTTTTTCCAATAATGGAAGTCCAAATTCTAAAATCTGTTTTTGCTACTGACATTCAGGTTCGCCAAGAAATTTCTCCTATAGTGTTGGCAGTCATTTCATGCTTGGTCCCAATTCTTCAAAATGCAGAAGTGAGTCGATTTTTTTCATTGGGATTTACTAAAACTTGTTACCTTAATTTACCATTTGTCTTTTCTGGTGACAGGGTCTCAACAAGTCACTTATAGAAAACAGTGCAATCACTCTGGGAAGGATTGGCTGGGTTTCTCCAGAGCTTGTAGCACCACATATGGAACATTTCATGCAGTCTTGGTGTACTGCTTTATGCATGTAAGATGCTTGTTCTTTTTATACTTGGCTAATTGGCTTCCAAATATTCTTTATTTTAACAACCTTGTGTCAAAATGCTTTTAAATGTTCACAAGACTTGCAAAATTCAAGATTAATCCTATGAAAATACAACTTGGAATTCCCCATATATACAATATTGATTCCTATACAAAGATGATTTTGGCTGAAACTGAAGGTTTTGATTCAACGGAATTTTGGCCAAAACTGCAAACCATGATTATAACTTGATGTAATTGCTAATGTTGTAAAATTTTTAGTAGTAATAGGAGGAACATGAAAAGTTAATTCAGAGATGTGAGTATAATTAAAAGCTACGAAAGGTAAGTCATGCTCAGTAAAAGGTTCCACCCTCTTGAACCTTTCTTTGGCTAGATGGTCCACCACTTTGTTAGCACTTTGTCATGCATCAGAGTGCAACACTTTTTGCCATCTATAATGGACACACTATTTTCATATGCTTATTAGGTTTCCCTGTTCCTCTGGTCATGTAAAATCGTGACATGAAAAGTTTTCTGACCTGACCTAAGAAAACTAATCCGAGTTGCATACCCTACTAATGATAGGATGGAAGTTTTCTCCACAATGAGGTTTTGCTTTAGACAGAAGTCTATAGTATCTAGGACTATTCTTCAGTGAGAGAGATTTGCTTCATTTTAAGGCCCTTAGTTCATTCTTCCAGAAAAGCAAGATACATTGTCCACTAGAGTCCCTAGTTCCTCCTTCAAACCTGCTTGAGACCCAAATTGCCCGGAGAACGTCCATGAGTAATAAGCTGGTCCCAACCTTCCAGAGGGGTTAATGATAGGATGGAAGTTTTCTCCACAATGAGGTTTTGCTTTAGACAGAAGTCTATAGTATCTAGGACTATTCTTCAGTGAGAGAGATTTGCTTCATTTTAAGGCCCTTAGTTCATTCTTCCAGAAAAGCAAGATACATTGTCCGCTAGAGTCCCTAGTTCCTCCTTCAAACCTGCTTGAGACCCAAATTGCCCGGAGAACGTCCATGAGTAATGAGCTGGACCCAACCTTCCAGAGGTGTTGATAAATGAACTCAGGTCTATCCAGCAGTGCCATCTAACGATCACAACATATGTTCTTTATTTTTTAAATGTAACTCAAATCCTAAGGATTCCTAATCCATCGAGCAAATTGAGAATGAAAAAAGAAAATCCTTTGTGCGCTTTTCATCATTAGACAATTGAAAAAAGAGGAGAAATGACAAGTGGTGATTGCAATTTTTAATTCAAAATTTTATCAACTATTTTAGGAGTATCCATGCAAGGTTTGGATGGTTTGACTTCAAACTTGCAAAGATCTTTTGTTTTTTTAATGGTGATGAAAGTAGCTATTTGAACAGCTCTCTCACAAGCCATCCTTGCTTTCCTTTCAGCTTTATTGAAAGATACTAATGGATATCCTCGATCACAGGATTCGAGATGATTTTGAAAAAGAGGATGCATTTCGTGGTCTTTGTGCAATGGTACAACTTTTTTTTTTTCATATTTTAATGCAGCAATTCTAGTACTTATGTATGTTCATGTTTTGCAACCTCTGCAGGTGAGAGCAAATCCTTCGGGTGCTGTAAGCTCACTGGCCTACATATGCAAAGCTATTGCTAGTTGGCATGTGAGAACCTTGTACCTCTTTCTGGAGATTTCTGACATTCAAAGCTTGAGATATCTTTTAGCTGATTTTTATTTTTACCTGTCAGGAAATAAGGAGTGAAGATCTACACAATGAAGTCTGCCAAGTTTTGAATGGGTATAAACAGGTACAGTAAATTATCTTAGCATCTATTTTACTCTTTTTTGGAAATTAAATCATCCCTGAAATAATAAGACCTGCTGCTGCAGATGCTTGCGAATGGAGGATGGGACCATTGCATGGCGACGTTAGAACCTCCTGTGTTGCAGATATTGTCAAGATATCGAGTATGACAGTTTCTCAGGACAAGCTCTCTCTACCCTGGATGTTTGGTGTCATATTTCCGTCTTGCATTTGAGATGGATGGAATAGCGGCTGTGATGTGTGGATTATGGAGCTTCAAGAATGAGATTTGTACCAAACTGTGATTTACCCCTACAGTGTTCTGGAAATAGTCATTGCTGGATTACTCTAAGGACGCAGGGCAAGTTGAAGTTGTGTTTTATATGGGTCCCGTTGGCAGGGGGCTGATCAAGCACTTCCACAGACAGTTTGATCCCTTATGTTGTAATGCTCACAAAATTATAAACTCGTTTTGTTTCAGTGGGCTTGTTTTTGTCCGGAATTCCTCTGATCACGTAACAGTTATTCTTTGAGATATGAGAAGTTTTTGGAATGTATTTTTAGTCAATTGAGGTGTATGTGTATGGTCTCAGTTGTAGCCATTTGACATTATTATATTCAAGTTTTGATGCAAGTTAAAAGAGTGTGTGTCTGCCTTGCTGTAATTATATCTTCTTGTTTGGAATCATTGGACCAAGTTTAACAGCAGATGCGATCCATAGCATTACTTCCAGATGTTAAAATTGTTATGTTCATATTATTTACTCAAGGGGTCCAGGGTATTTAAGCAGTGGAGCTTCACATTATATTAATCCTTTTGGATATGTGAAATGTCTTATGACCCCAGTAAAGAGACCAAGAAGCTTGCGGATGGGTTAAGCGGCATCTTTCCTGGCTGGATTCTCTCTTTTTCCGGTCAGTGGGATGTCTTATTTTGGGCTTTAAAGCATTGTCTTTTAATATTATGATACTAAATCCAGGATTGCCAGCTCATTTCTTGGATGGTCTACGGAGCCATGTGTTTTTCCAAGAACTAGCAGACGTGCAATGTATAATTTTTTTGTTTCTTGCGTGTCATGGCAGCAAGCTTACCGCAGTCCTAGAAGCCTGTCTTTTGGCAATGCAGATTTTTTTTTAATATTATGATTCCGTATTTCGCGTGAAAGAAGGATTCATTATCTTTCACACGAATCACCATTGGATTACCCACCACAGATTTCAAAGTACTCCGAGCTATCATTCAGCCATCTGCATATATCTCAAAGCAACTAATTGGATGATCCAAAAGTGAATCCTTCTTGTGAAAGACAACCCCGGCCCCTGCAGAGAATATGACAACAGATCTTTGTTTTTCTGTCCTTTCTGAGATTCAAACAATAGGACCTAAAATGAGTGCTAGCTGGCTTCAGTATGAACAATGGTGCTTTTGACATGTATGTTGCCTTCAACCTTAAGAGGCATTGCTAAACTAAATTATCTCCATTTCTTCATGATAATGAGTACCAATCTCTAAATTTGTGGTTTTGAATCTACAAGCTGCAAGTCACAGAGCCTTTAGAATTCTTCCACTGCACTGATCCAGATATATTAGATCAATCCACACCCAGAGATTTGAAGGACTGGAGCATGCCTGGAGGATCAGATTATCCACTCACCTTGCATCGGCACAGCTGATCATCCTGCTGGAAAAAGTTTAAATTGATGACTTCATGAAAGGTCTAATGTAGCAGCAAATGATGGACAATGAAGAAAACTAAACCAGTCTTCATGCTGTACAACAAAGAAAATAAGAATGTTTTCTCATATAGATGATCCATTCGAGCAGGTATAATGCTCTTACCCGAACAGCGAGAAAAAGGCTTTAAAGTAAACCCAAAAAAAGAGGGAAAAAAGAAAAGAAAAACTAAACATGAAAGCCTAAGTCAGGAACCGTGAGTTCTTATACACTGAAATATCTGCATTAATGGAATTTTGAGAATGTTTACCGAGACATCACTACAATTACCAACTTCATGCATCAATATGGGAAGCATGGTGAATGCATATATACCATTGTCCGTCAACTCTCTCAAATACGTTTGTTGCAACCTGCTTCCCCCAACTGCTGCCTTTGGTCTTGACCACCTCCATACAAGTAACATATCCAACATCCCCTCTCACATGAACCTCAACATTCTTCAGATCAATTTGAAGAGGGAACTCATAATCAGCACCACACACAATTTCCCAGCTTCCCATGACCAGATCATAGCCTGATATCCTGCCTGCACCTGGGTGTATGACATACACATTTTCTCCTTTTGCCCAGATAGACTGCATGACTGCCAGATCTCCATTCCGAAAGGCATGGTAGAATCGAGCATTTGCTGCAAGAACAGAAGCCTTGCTGTCCTCATGGAGCACACGAAGATCATCTCTGAGTTTAGCTGCACGAGCATAGTCTTCTTCCTTGATGGCAATCTCTAAATCACGCTGCAAGGTTTGTTCATCCATCATCATGCCTTCAGTGCTTGGATTTCCCTCAGCCTCTCCACTTTTTACCTTAGCAACATTCCATGAGTACATACTGGGGTAGGATTGCTGCACTGAAAGATTAAAATTCAGTGTCATTCAGGAGTAATCAGCACCTTGCAGAGTATAATATTTCCACCCTCATTTTACTCAACAGATTTCGGTCCTCCCATTTTATACAATCAAAAAAGAAATATTATGATGCAAACTTAGCATATGCAGAAATTTTAAGGATAGCCTGTAGGATTTTTATGAGGTGAAAGGTAATGAAAATAGAGTGTAGCAGCAAAACAAACTAGTATAACAGAACTTGGCACAAATGACTGGTAACTAAACTAATGAAGCAAACATCATCCTAGATAGTAAAACAAGCTCAAAGCTAATTTGTGTTTTGTTACACTAGACAGTTCATCAGATGCTACAGAGGATTGGGACTGGAGGGAAGATCGAGGTGGATCAAGCCAAATATCATCCTATGAGTGCTATTTAGTTATACATTAGTGGAGTTCTGTCTCAACCTGGCACCAAGTAGTTTCCTGCAGCTTTTACATAACTAATTTTGTAGAAGGAGGTACTTATGTAATAATCAAATAGACTTTAACATTGCAAGAATTCCTTTGGCACCCACAGTCTTGGTACAAATGAAGCTTAAATTCCTCGTCCAGGTAATGACTGTGCTACTGTATAAAGCAACCACCCCTTAAAAGTCCATGACTAATGGAGCATGCATCTCTTATTTATTCATATTAACATGATTTAACATCTTGATTCCACCTTTCATGCTTTATTGCTAATTCCTTCATCACAAAGAGAACAAAATGGTACAGATAAATGGGAAAATATAATGATCTTAACAAGTTGGCAGAAACAGAGAAACTGGGAACGTTGCGGGCTTAAAAAGACTCCAATCCATATCGACTTTCTAGTGACATTAGTTAAGTAGAACATAAGATGAAAATTTGATTTCCAGATAATCAAGCATACTCATCTTCCCTCATAATCTCATTAATCCATCTACTTAACTGTCCCATAGGCCAACAATACATGTTAAATGATGTTGATCCCAGATAAAAGAAGTTTCCAGCTAAAAGGACAAACTTCAATGCAGAAAGCCATGCTTTCTTTTTTTCTATTTTTTTCTTTTTGTTGTGTCCATGAATTTGTGCGTGCATGTGTGTGTGTGTGAGAGAGAGAGAGAGGTGCCCACACCCTCCTTACTTTTTGTCCCCTGTTGAACTTAATTGTTTTATGATTTTATCACATCCATTCATTCACTTAATCTTTAGGTAGGGTTCCCCTTGCCTGTTGCATGTGCATCATGCGTTCTTTTGACCTGATATCCTTAGTGAACCAATCTAATTTTAAATATTTACAAGCCCTATCTCATGGATGACACATGAAAAATTAGATTCGATATAACAAATATACTTTGTTGGAACCCTTTCTCATCACAATTATCCACACAATATTGATTCTACATACAACTACCTATATCTTCACCAAAAAAGACCAAACCATCACAGCTTATCAGTCAATTCTCAACCATTTGAGCTTTGTATTTATGATACTTAAAGGCCTCCTATAATGTACTTATCTCTAATTCCATATGGTTCTCTAGCACATCCTCAACATGTCAAAGGATAAATGATGCATATAGGTAGGATATAATAGTTCTGATCACATCTAATTCCCAATAACATTCTTTCAGATACAATTATTCTTATTTGAAATGAAGGTGAGCAATGCTTTGACAACAAACAATTGAGGCATGCATTTTTTGTCCAAGAAGTCTACTTAACCTTTGACTTGGCATGTGGAAGCCCCTGATTTGTTGTTATAGGAAATGTCAAAGCTAGCTTTTACAACTCAGTGCGGAGAGAGCAGAATACATCGACAATGAGAAAGTTTAAACTCCTCTTTCAAGGGGGGACCTCTTAACTCTATTCTCAAAACAGATTTGCCTTTTCCATTGCAAAAGGTACCTGTTTGTTGTCTTGTTAAGGATTCAATCGTGTCATTCGGTAGGAGATTCTGGGATCTGGGATAGGCAATGCTTGCTTCGTAACGTGATTATTGAGACTCTTGAAAACAGATATTAGCTTAGAAATGGATCAAGATGAAGTGAAATCTAGCAATGAATAAATAACATGGTAGCCTCAACCTATGGAAACTCAAATCAAGTCATCAAGCTATAGAACTTGACAATATAGTCCTAACACGTCAAACTCCATTGCATGAAATGTGTGAATTTCAATTGTAGTCATTCTCGGTAGTTAGAAAGCATAAATTAACAAGTTGTCATCACTTTCATATCATCCCAAGCAATGACAGCGACGTAATGAAGTTAGTCCACCATGTCCATGCTATCCCCTTCCACTTTGCTTCAACAAATAGAAGTTAACATTCAAGACCATGAATCAAGTCTAGGAAAATCACTAGATCATATCCACCATAAAAGTTAGCCATGCCATATTATTATTAATACATCATATCATCATGCAACTTCTCAAAGACCTCATATTGGACATGTTCATGAAGAACATGGACCTTGAAACTTAACTCCTCATTTGGTAATATGAAAAGAACAAGGAGAGTAGAAAGAAGATCAAGAAAAAAAGGAAGAACAAAGTAGGATACTTTAGATATATAACAAAATGCTAAGACCACTTATGGGTCGCTTGCAGGGGATAGGTGGACCTAAAAAGGAATCAGAAGGATTTAGGTTAGGAAAAATCAGCTTCCTGTCTTGCAAAAACAAGGGCAGAAATGGTTATTTTGATGATTATAAGATTTATAAGACCAAAAAAAAATTGTGTAAGATTTTTGGATGAGGAATACGTCCAAAGAATAAGTTACAAATGAAACTTGTCAACCAGTGGTGACCAGAGTAATTACATAACATCATAATAGAAAATCAGATCAGGGATTGCACATATATATAGAGAACAGGAGTAAAGTGATATTTAGAAAAGTGAAACAAGGATAATATTAACTAAGTGAAACATCATAGAAGAGAGATTAAGAAGAGAGAGAAATAAGAAAGGCCAAAGTTGCCCACTAGAAGTAGGGCTATCAAATAAACAAGCTATTCATGAAAAACTTATGTTTGGCTTGAAATTCAGCTTGATTTTGGGTTGCTTCATTAATAAATGATCCAAAATGAACAGGAGTTTTGAACTTGAAATACAAAAGACCTAAATACAAGCTATGGGCGGTAACTCATGTTTGGCTTGATATAACTTGATATATTTATAAATAGATAACTTGATAAATACACACTGCATAATTTTAAATAAATTGATATAAATTAGTAAAATATATGTTACATAATTTTTGTTATTTATAAAGAGAGTTATTTCTGTAGTTTTTTAAATAAATACCCTCTTACACAAAGAAGGATGCATGTCTGAGCCATTAGATTTCAATCCAATGGCTTGAATCAATGTCTTTAGTAGGTTTTCCTAAATAACCCCTCTTTCCAGCTGGATAACATAGGTACCAAAAGAATGGAAACCCTTTTCCTCTCTCCTCCTAAATAGAAATGTTTCCCTTATTTATTCTTCTAGAACATCTCAAGGCAAAGTAGGGGTGCAACTTGGGCTGGGCTCAACCTAACTTGTCCAACTCAGTTGCTAGGTAGGGTTGGGTTAAGTTTTTATAAATTTGTATTGGCCTTAGGCTCAGAAATCCTAATCCAATCTCAAGTTGTGTTGGGTCAGAGTTGAGCTTAAACAATTAAACAAAACCAAAACCCAAAACACACCTGACAAACTAAAGATAGATAACTAAATCATATTTATTTCAAATAAAATTAATTATATATTTTATATAACTATGCCCTTTGTCTTATTAAAATGTAAAATTGAGAAACTATACCATCAAAATAAATAGATGGTTGAGGTCTTGAGCCAGCAATTAAATCCAACAAAAAAGCATCCCAAACTTTTCCACCACCTTATCATTCTTGCTCGACCCGATTTAATTCAATTAACATGGACTAGCCCAACCCAACACGACTCTAACCTAACCCGAACCAAATTTAACTTAAGATAGTGTTGCGTTGGGCTTTGTAAGAGAAACCCAACCGAGGCCCCTCAAGTTGATTTTGTTTACAAAAATAGATGTAGAGTTGGGGTTGGATTAGCCCTCGACCAACCTTACTGGCTCAGGTTGCAACCTATTGTAAAGATGGAAACAAAGTAAGGGGCATTCTTCTACATCTTCTTCCTCAACTGTGCATCACCAATAATGGTGTTGAGATGAAGGATGCATCTACAACGACGATCATAATGAACATTGATAGTCAAGATTAAGTCATATATTTTGAAATTCTGATCAAGAATTTGATTATATCCTCTGCCCAACTCTTGAGCCATGCCATAGGCATTATTTCCATCCACTTCCTAGCCACATCTCTTATCATCATCAAGCCTTCCCCCGTTCCCTCACCTACTAGCAAGCCCAACTATTCCAAGACCTTGCTAGATCGATAATAGACAAGTTGAGCTTAAGTTGGGCTAGCTTAGGTCGTGATGAGCTCAAGAAAGTCTTGAAAGATTCTCAATTAAGCTTGAACTAAGGTAATTTGATCATCTTTATCATGTTTACAACCCAAACAAAAATCTTTCGTTTAAATAGCTGTAATTGGTGCTTCTATAGACTCTTGTCTACGTTTTCTACAAGGGAGCTAGAAATGTTGAAAACCAAATAACCTATCCCAGCAAGGGGACCAAAATATTTCCTAAATGCAAAGTCTGAAATCCCATATGATCTTTATATAGAAAGACAACCAAACTGGCAACATATCAAATTGTAATGACAATAATTTTCCAAGCCAACATACCATTGATGTAGGACTATTGTGCGTGAATCCCCCTAAAAACATGACTCTAGAACATAGTCTAAATATTACTTGAATAAAAGTTTTGAAAATACAATAAACTAAAATAAATTAATTTATTTGCCATCGATTGATTTTTGCTTAGTAATTAAAAGTTGAAAAACATAAAACAGCTGCAACTTATACTTCAAGGCTTATTGTAAAAATAATTCTAAAAGTCAAAAAGTAAATAAATCACATAGAATTGACCTCTTCCACTTGGTTTAATGTGCAAAAAACACAACTGAGTTAAATTTTGTGATCTAAGGAATCATATGATGCACAGCATGGATATAGATTATGATCCTTAGTGATCCCTATCCTACGATTCCTAGGATATAAGGTTCTGACAACAATGTTGCTCATGCTTTTACATCCCTTTTGGTTTTGTTGTCAGTTGTAACAGGAAGATATGAAGTTCAGAAACTAGTTTGTAAGTTCACATTTGGATTATCCGGTTATTATGTCAACCATGTAACTGAAATTCAATTAGTAGAGGAGTTGACTGTCATTGATTTGAGATCTCATATCTGATTATTGAATGATCAGAGTAAATTCTATATAATCCAGTGCTTGATGCTTGGTTTCTTGGTATTGTAAAATTTTATAAAGGCTCTCAACCTTTTGTGCTATGTCCTTGTATTAGACAAACGTTCCATCTGTGACATCAAACTGTATCACCTGTGCCATATATCATATGTGAGCTAGAAAGGTCTAGATATAAGCCAAGCAGAAAACTTTCTTTGTGCCTAACGCATGTAATGTTTGTTGCACGTATTGCACTGCAAAAGACTGTAGATAATCATCTAGTGGTGCTGCTATTGATTCATAAGTTATGATTATCCTATTGCACTTGTGATTTTACATCCACATGCTAGTTCAGGTATCTCATTGACAATGTTATCTTATCCTGTATGCTCCAAGCAAAAATTATCATACTTGTGTCATTGGTATCATATTTAATAGAAATCATATCAACCTGTATATCAAATCTACAGAACATACTATTCTACATGGAGAAACAGAGCATCCAAACAAGCCAAGCCTCACAAGATTGCCACCAAATACACTTCTATGGTGAAACCTAACACGACACTGCTATCCTGTTACCATAAGCTCGCATCCTATGAACGAAAAGAAGCCCCGTTTCATTAGCATATGTTTTCCTCGCATTATAGTGCCACACAGTTCTCCAAAAGTATAACACACACGCAAAAAGGGGGGAAAAAAAAGAGAAAAGCCTACATTTTTCATACAATATATGGATTTATTATGCTTCGAAGCCCTAGATTCGAATCGGAATACCCTAAACACTGTATGAAATCACCCCGATAAAACGGGGAAGGAGAAGACCTACCTTTTCGAAGAGAGGAGGAGAGCTGAGGACCACGGACCGGCGACACACGAAAGGCGGCGGATCTGGGAAAGCCGCGAGGAGAAGGTCCCAAGAATGAAGGAGGGGCGCAGGGCGGGCGGAGCCCTTGAGGGAGAGAAGAGACCACCATGGCCACCAATAGTGGGAGGTAGGTAGACGCGCGTCCAGCGGCTCGAAGTTTTCATTATTATTCTAATTATCCGCGTGGAAACACCATGGGGTTCCGTGCTTTGCCGTCGGCTACGTAGGTCGGAATGGTCCCGTCAACGTCGTATTGTTGGGTTGTAGAAGATTGGTAGCTCGACATGCGCCCATGGGCCTTTTTTTAATTTTTTTGGCAAACCATGGGCGCCTTTATATGAGTTAGCAGTTTGTTTTTATTTCCTTAGCCTCTTTTTCACTTTAATTTTAGCTTATAAATAAATTAAATAAAAACGTGTATAGTTCACAAAAAATAGAAAAAAATATAAAAAATTAAAAAAATATCTCACATTTAGTTGAAGTTTTTTTTAAAAAAATAGCAAAATAACATTTTTATAAAAATAACATTCTCACGTCTTATGTTGAATATTTTGACGATATTATTTTATAATGTGAATAAGTTTTCAATAAGTATAATAAATCATAATTTTTGATTACAAGCTAAAGTTGTCATAGTGGTTGAGTAGTAGATAACAAACTAAGAGATCATGGGTTCGTTCTTCCCTAAACAGATTTGGTTGGATAATATGCAAAAATATTTTATTTCTAATATTTGATTTTGAGCAACGAAATAATATCATCACTAATAGATGATCCTTAGATCCGACCTTTTGTGACAAAACAGGTGTTTAGGCTATGCCATTTGCTCACTTTTGGTGATGACTTCACTTGTAACAAATTATGTGTGTTAACAGCAATATTCATTTCGTCACAAAATGTTGAATATTTTGTGAAGAATTACTATTTTCGTTGTAGATGACTTTTAGCGATGGGGCATTAGCTACAAACTTAGTGATAAAAGTTTTTTCGTCCCCAAATACTTTAAGCAATAAATTTTAATTTTTAGCAATAAATATTTTTTGTGGCTAAATATATAATTTCTTGTAGTAAAGCATGTATGAAATGCTCACTCATTTTACTGATATTATTAATGAATTGAAAAGTCTTGATAAATCTTATATCTAGTGAATTGGTAAGATAAGTTCTTAGCTCTTTGTCAAGGATGTTGGAAGCAAAGGCCACAATAATTCAAGAGGTGAAAGACCTCAACAAGTTATCTTTGGAGGAGCTATTAGGATCCTTGAAGACTAATGAGCTAATGGTGAAGCAAAATAATGAAGAGGTGTTAAAGAGGAAGAAGACAATAATGCTGAAGTCCACTGCGCACGAGGATGAAAAATCTGAGAGTACCGATAATGATGAAGAGCTGCCATGTGTCACAAGAAAATTCAAAAAAGTTATAGAAAAAAGAAGCAAGGAAGAAAGAAGCGTATGGCCAAAGGGGAGCCTAACAAAGAGAAAGAAAGGGAGCCTCTGATATGCTTAGTGCAAGAAATTGATACACTTCAAGATATATTGTCTTTAACTCAATAAGGATCCGAAGAAGCCAAACAAGAAAGCTATAATGGCAACTTAAAGTGCCAACAAAGACAGTAGCTCTGACAAGGAAAGCCAAGAAATTGCAAATTGTGCCATGAGGAGGTAAAACCTAAAATCCAACCTAATTTTACATTTGATGAATTGCAAGAAATATTTAATGAACTTTTAGTTGAATTAGAGAAGTTAGGATTAAAGAACAAAGTGCAAACAAGAGTTAATAAAAATTTGATTAAAAAGAAAAAAAAAATCTTGATGAAAAGAACAAACTAATGGAAGAAAATGAGAATCTTAAGAAAAAAAGTAAATAAATTGAAGCCAATTGTAGAAAAATTTACTTTTAGTTAAGAAAAATTGTAAAAAATTTTAGATAATTAAAGTGCCATTTATAATAATGTTGGATTTAGTTATAACCCTTTGAAGAAGCAAAAGTACTTTAAAAACTTTTTTTGTTAAATCTTCGGATCAAAACATGCTAAGGTTACTTGTTATTGTTGTGGTCAAAGTGGACATAAATCACCAATAAGGTGGTAGCCCAGTTGGAACGGGGCGTTTGCTTCCAACCAAATGGTTCCAGGTTCGAAACGCGCGGGCGTCGATTAAATTCGGGGACCGGATGCCCCACGCCTGGACACAGGGTCTGGAAGCGCTATTGGTCGGCTGGTAGCCTGGGTGGTGCCAGATGTGACGTACTCACATGGAGGGTCGGATCGGATAATCGAGCCGGCCCAGGGGTGGGGAGGGTATGAGTAAAATAGGTCGGCGTGCCCAACACACGACTCGGTCTACCCGCATCGAACATTCTCCTGGCGGGGTGGGGGCCCAGTGGTCGGGGCTGCTACGCGGGGGTGGGCTTGTCCCTTCCTCCCCCTTCCTCTTTTGTTTAAGCAAAAAAAAAAAAGGGACATAAATCATTTACTTGTAATATTATAAAAAATGGTTATGTAACAGTTAAAAATGTTTGGCTTCGAAAGAAAACCAAAGATAATACTAACCTCAAAAGATCCAAGAATGTTCGGACACCTAAATTAAAAACTTAAAAATATATTTTGCAGGTGTATCTTGTGTTAACAATATATTATCTAAATAAACAAATGTATCTAAAATTACAATTAATGAAAAATCTTTATAGGAAATAATATATATATATATTATTCGACATCAAAATAATTCTATTTTAACACAAAAGAAATCTATTCTAGCACAAAATAAATCTATTCATTTAATAAAACTAAATCACAAAATTGCAAATCCTATAGATCTACTAATATTAAATTAAAAATATAAGTTAGAGGAAATAGCCTGATTGAAGGCAGGTTGAAGCGTGTAGACGCTGTTCCAAAAAGTGTTTGCCCCCACGTACGGATCTTCCGACAATCCTCCTTTGAGATACGACGATCCTACAACTTCTTCTTCGGTACGTCTCGGAAGAAGTCAAAACGAATCCGATCGGACTTGTAGGTCCAGCGAAGAACGAAAGAAAAAGGATAAAATATAAAAAAGCAAAAATAAAAATCACAAGTGGCTAAGAGGAGGAAGAACTTTTCTTTAAAATTTTTTCAGTATTTTTTCGTATCCCGAAAGAGATGAAATCAAGGGGTATTTATAGGGATAATTGTGAAGGGGCAAATGGGTCTTTTTCTAGACGCGCCCGCGGTGATTTCGCGAACATGTTTCGCAAAATTCAAACGAAGAAAAGAAAAAAAAAGAGCAGCGGGCACCAGCTGACGCCCGCTGGCTATTACGCACGCGGCCCGAGAATGGCTGCGTGTGCATTTAATTTTTCCATCAATCCCCCACAAAAATTAATTTTTTTAATAATTTTAAAATCAAAATAAAATGTTGGATATCTTATATTATGTAATAGGTATAGGTACCTTTTGGTTTGAACCTTCACTCATTGACAATTGATTACATCTGTGGAGCCAATATAGTCTTAACCTTGAACCTTGGTTCATGGCTTAGATTAAATCAACAGCACACATAATATAGCCCGATCTGGGTTCTAAGTGGGTTGTGCTAATATGGCCATGCGCAGGTATCTATCATGTGCTTTTTAGAGAATCGCCATTTTTCCATAATCGCGGCCTAAAGGGTAGTTGGAGAGTTTTCTATAAAAAAGATATAGAAGTCATCTCCAAATGTTTTCTCTACCCTAGATCTCTTACTCCTCCTAAATTCTGCTTCTACTTCTATTTCGCTTGTCCTTATTCTACTAGAGCTACTAGCTATACCACTATCTACTCTAGTCCTAAGTGGAAAGGTGTCTTCAAAATATGTTGCATCTCTGGCTTCCATGATGGTGTTGTTACTAATATCATTTTCTTCTGAATTAATCACCAAAAATCTATTGGCATTACTATTGACTGCATATCCTATGAATATCGCATCCACTGTTTTAGGCCCTATTTTTTTTCTTTTAAAATCAGATATTTTCACTTTTGCCAAGCACCCCCACACTTTCAAATAGCTAAGATTAGGTTTTTTATGTTTCCAAACTTCATATGGGGTTATATCATTATTTTTAGAGGGAATTCTATTAAGGATATAACAGGCTGAAACTAGAGCTTCCCCCCACAAATTCTTTGGTACTCCTGAGCTTATAAGCATTGAGTTAACCATATCCATTAAAGTCATATTCTTCCTTTCTGCTACTCCATTTGATTGGGGAGAATATGGTACAGTCACTTTATGAATGATTTCATGATCTTCACAAAATTAAGTTATATCATTTGATGTATATTTACCTCTCCGATCTGATATAAGAATTTTAATTTTCTTCTCCTATTGGTTCTCAGCTTCGATCTTAAAAATCTTAAATTTGCTAAGCACCTCATCCTTGGTTTTAATTAGGTAGATGTAACAGAACTTGGATAGATCATTTATGAAGGTCACAAAGTATCTGTTACCATCCCTACAAGTTCTACCCGAGCCACAAATATCACTATGGATTAACTTTAATAGATTTGAATCCCTATTAATAGATTTAAAAGGCTTCCTAGGGAGTTTGGCTTCTACACAAATTTGATATTTCTCATGGTTCTTAAGATCACTTTTTGGTATTAGATTTAAGTTCATAAGTTTCATAATTGAATTATAATTTACATGACCTAATCTACCATGCCAAATAGAAGGCTATATTCATAATCAAAAAATTTTCATTTATTGAAGGAGCTATTACATTCAACTTAAACAATTCTTCACTTAGGAACCCTTTTCCAATAAACATTACACCATGAGAGCCTTGCTGGACAAGCAAGGAACCACTAATGAGATTTTTCCTAACATCTGGAACATGTTGGACGCCGTGCAGGGACAGGACTTCTTCAGAGGTAAGCTTTAGGTCCACTCATCCCACTCCTAGCACACGCATCTCCGAGCTATTTGCCATGATCATAGCTCCTCCACTTGAGACCCGGTAAGAAGAAAACCATGAGCGATCCAAACAAATATAAATACCAGCTCCGGTATCAATCCACCAATCAAGTGCTTGTAAAGTCATGTTAACTTCAGGAGTGAAGAAAACAGACCTGAAAGCTGTCTCAGAGGAGCCAGCACCAAAAGTCACTATGTTGACTTGAGCACTGGTTGTGTGTGGATCCTTTTTCTTGCATTGAAGAGGTGCAGTCTTCTTATAGAAACACTAGGAAGACAAATGGTTGGTCCGACCACACACATAATAGAAATGAACACCACCTTCCTCTTTCTTCTTCTTCTGCTCCTAGGATTGGATAGATTTTCCATTGTGGTGGTTAGGGTTCTAGGGTTATAAGGTTTCTTTTTGTAATGCTTATTTTTGAAGGGTCGGTTCAGAATTTTTCTAGGTGGGGCCTCTACATTATAAGCATTATTCTTGTGTCCAGTAGAAGTTTTACTCATGAGCCTATGCTGCTCTTCTATTCTAATGGAGTTCAAAATTTGGGTTAGGGTGAGACCTCCTTAGGTATGGCTCAGAGTCTTAGCATAATCGGACTAGGAATTAGGTAGTTTATCTATCAGACAGGCTACCTGGAATGATTCATCCAAATTGGTTCCATTAGCACTAAGCTGGTGGATCAGGATTTCAAAATCATGAATTTGGTCATTCATAGGCTTTGAGTCCACCATCCTAAAGTTATTGAAGTTGGTGGCCTTAAACCTCTTCACCCCAGCATCATCAAAACCATATTTGCTTTCTAGGGTGTTCCAGAGTCCTTTGGCATTCTTGGTTGTGTAATAAATGTCATACAATCTCTCAGCAAGGGCACTTAGAATTCTATGGATGCAATAATAGTCTATTTCATCAAGTATCCTAAAAGGTGTGCTCGTGGAGATAGAAGGTTCAGTGTGGGAGGAGGATTAATTTCGGTTTGAGTTTTGGCGAGTAGCATATCGTGAAATAGTTGGGTTGGACCCGTTATCAACTTCAGTGGTGTTCTCACCTATGGCTGAAATCCACCTTAATATGGTGAGCCAAAACCATATTTGGTTCTGCCACCTCCTAAAATTATGGCCATCAAAATTTTCAGGTTTGGTACTAAGGTGGTCACTAGTGTTTGAGGCCATAGATTTAAGATTATAGAGAAGGAACAAAAAACTAAATGAAGGCAAAAAGTCTATATCAAAAGATTGCACTAAAATTCGTATTGAATTTTGAATGTCTAGTTGATATATCCAAAAAATAATAGCTAGATAAGCTCCAGATCAGTGGTGGAGTACTAGGCTCACTTAAGTACCAACCTTTCTTAGGCATGTATGCCTTTTTGACAAGATTTTCTTTGATACTATTAGTTAGTGGATATAATTACTAAAAATCACATAAATTCAATTTTTACAAAAGCTTAAGTGCAAACTTAAATTTGTTGTTACGAATTAACCAATTTTCAAATTTTTTGTTTGATTTTTTTGAATTAGTAATAATTGATTGTTCGTCCTTTCCTGTCTACCTAAAAATATGCTAGACAGATCGTTGTTAGAACCGACGAATAAAAGTTGAATTTAAATTTACTCTTACCTGTTCTACTCGAAGAATAGTGGTCGTAAGAGGTCGATCCACAGGGAGGCGATTGGAGTTGCTTAAAAATAAAAATGTTCCCTCGGATTCAAAAGCGATTTTTGAATATCAAAAGAAAAACATTACGTCGGGGATGTTGATAGATTCTCTAGTCTACCGGAGAATGATTTTTAATTAAAATTAACTAGAAGACATGTACTTAGATTCAAAAAGCATTTATATATTTAATGGAAAAGAAGAGTTTTTTGCATAAATTAAAATGGATGACAACAGTGCTTAGGGAGATTGAAGCCTGGAACATAGACTGCATGAAAGAAGATTTCATAAATTGCAACTAAAACGAGAATTTTTGAATGCATAAAACAAACTGCAGGAATTAAACTTAACCTAAAACATGAATTGCATAAAAGAAAAATTAATGGATTGCATTAAAAGATTTCATAAAAAGAAAACAGAAATTAACTTGAATCTAGAACAGGGATTGCATGAAAGAAATTTTGCTAGATTTCATAAAAATAAATTGATTACAAAGGTAAAAATGAAGATTGGTGGCTTGATGCTGCCTTTCTTCTGCAAATAAAATAAAGAAAAGAAATAACAAAAAAATCAAAAAGAACACTTCTCCCTTTCTCTCCCACGGTGGAACAACATAAAATATTATTTTTTTTTCTTTCTTTCTTCTCCAAAAGAACAGAGCAATGCTCTGTTTCTTTTTTCTTTCTTCTCTCCCACCGAGCTCTCTTTTGGTTCCCACCCCCACAACCGAGCACACCCCTCTTCTCTTCCTCCTTCTCCTTTTATAGCCGCGGACGGACGCCTGATGCGGAAGGGAGATGGCAGACGCGGTGCGGGATCGCCGGAAGATTGCGGACGTGATGCTGCGATTTGGGGAAGAATCACGGCCGGCTGGAAATGGAAGGAGTTGCTGGGCGCGCGGTCGGATGGCTGCTGTGATCACGGAAGGAAGCTGGCCTTTTGATGCAGCTCGGACGATGCTCGGGTGGATTCCTATTGCTGCATCACGGGCGGCTGGCAGCGGGATTGCTTGGGATTCGACGGGAGCTGGCACGGTAGATTCACGGCTGGCCACGGAAGGGAGGATACTTGCTGGGGCATGGAAGCAGAAGGTGGGGATGCATGCGGCTTGGATCACAGGAGAGGGGTTTCCTTCTTTGGGTGGGCGTTCATGGCATGGGAATCACTGGGGTGCTGGAGTTTCCTTCACGGACGCAGGATCGACGGGATTTGGGCACTGCTGGCACGGTGGCTTGGATGCGGAGGGGAAGATCATGGAAAAGCTGGGAGCGTGATCTTCGGGAGGAGCCGATCATGGACGCGGTGGAGGGGCTGATGCGGAAGGAAGGATCAGAGGATGCGACTTGCTGGGATTGCTCCTTCCCTCTTTTCGCATGGGCTGAAACGGGAGGAAGGAGGCGCTGGGATCTTGTGAAGCTTCTGGGATCACGGAAGATGTGGTTCGGATGGCTTGAATAGGGAAGGAGGATAGCTGCGTTGGATGATTTGATGCGGCTACGATCCGAGAAGAGCTGGGATGTGTTTTGCCCTCCTGAGATGGGAGCTGGAAGACACCAAGTTCCGTCCAATCAGTCATAAAATAAATAATGTGATATGAAATTTGGGTTGTAGACGGATTCGTCACGGGTCATTTGTTCTCACTGGAGGTCAATTGCAAATCTTTTAAGTCATGGGTCACCCAGCACCTTATAGTTATGATATAGCCAATTTAGATTTGTCCAAAATTATTTTCCAAAAGCACAAAAGAAATGGACCTGATTCGGACCCAAACCCGACTCGGATCCGTACCCGACTCGAACCCGATTTGAAGTCAAATTTGTACTCAATGTGCATTTTTTTCTCTAATTTATACTAATCTATGTTAAACCCAAATATAATATTAATCCGGTGAATTTATCATTATCGGTTAACAATAACACTAATTTTAGTAACATATAGGTCGCACTTTTGTGCTCTCATCACAACCCCCAACTAGCATATTGCTAGTCTCTAGCAATTCAGTGCAAAAATGATAAAATGAGAGAGCAAAAGTGTTATTTATTATATAAATATCCTAAGATAAATACTCACTTTCGTAGAGCATTACGATTGCACTTAGCATGTGCAACAAGCCGTTAAACCCCTAGGTTACCCTAGTGGACGAGTGTTGTCTCGTGAGGGTTTGTAGTGAAGTTACCCACAAACTTCAATCCCAAAATAAAAGTTGGTTTGTGGAATTAAAGTCTTATTTCAAGTACATAACTGATAATTTCAAAAGCACACAAGGTTTTAATTACTAAGTAGCCAAAATTCTAGGTTAGTATGCAATTTAAGTTGAAGTCATTAAGTTTTCCGTTAGGGAGTTGTAAAACTTATTTATACTTGAGTGCTCAGTGAAGTTTGGACCATGCACAAGCTAAGGTTTTGGATCTCCAAAATATCGCTAATATTAGTAGTTTCCAAGAATTGGTCGGACAAGACCTATTTGCTGATTCAAAATCATCTTTTCTGCAGGATTTCGAGAGTTGTGGATGTTTACTTTAATACCTCATGGGCTTTATCTGTAATATTCCAGTTTACTCGAATTTTTACAACGACGGCTTTCACACTATTGTCTTTCTTAAGGTCAATATACTTTTTTTTTTTTGTTAAAGAGAAATGATAATGTATATATTGTGCACTTTTACTCCTGTGATGATTCCTCCATGTAGCGAGCAATTAGTCGACAATTCTCACACTAGTTGGCATGAGGTATCGGGCATCAAGACTCCCCTACGGACCTATGCTCGGGTTCCTCATCACAAGCCTGCTGACCTTTGACAATAGGTAGCCCTTTTCGATGTACCTGACTAAATTCACCATTTTTTTTATTATTTTTTTTAACTATTTTTTTGGATCAGAAAAAGATGGTTCATCAGGATTCGAGGTTGCTACCATATTCTCAACACAATGTCGAACCTATACCTTAGAAAATGCAGGCCAGATGTGTTGTGAAATTCAAAGCACTAATTAGCTTACAACTCACTAAAAGGAACTTAATAAAAAGAACTTACTTTGCACTACTTCCAACTAGTCATTGGGCTCTTAGATTTTATATACCTTGTGTGTTGTATATATATATTTTTTTTTCAAAAATTTTAACTAAAAACTTTTTTTTTAATAAAATTTCAAATTCAAATGCGTAAAAATACCCCCAAACCTAAATCTAACATTGTCCTCAATGTTAAAGAAAATTTAAAGCAGTAAGAGGACAGAGGAGAAGTACCTGATATGGGTGGGTTAATTGAAAGTTGGGGCAAAATCCCCCAAACCTGCATGTTAGTATATATATTTTTTTTTATAGAAGATATTTATATGTTGGGTTGCCTCCCAAGAGCGCTAAGTTTTATGTCTTCAGCCAGACAATTCTAATTCATTCATGATAAACAGGGTCGGTCAGAAGTGTCTCCTCAACTTCTGGACTCAGATACTCAAGGTATGGTTTTAAACGATGTCCATTGACTTGAAAGGACCTACCATCCTTGGTATTGCATATTACTACTGCACCATGCGGGTGCACTTTCTCTACTGTGTATGGGCCAGTCCAGCGAGATTTAAGTTTTTCAGGGAATAGATGTAATCGAGAATCATATAAGAGAACTTTTTGTCCTTGGTAAAACTCTTTACGAGTAATCATTTTATCATGCATGACTTTCATGCGATCCTTGTACTTCTTAACACACTCGTAAGCATCGTTCCTAATTTCTTCAAGCTCGTCAAGCTGAAGCTTTCTATGTTCTCCCGCCTTGTCGAGATCGAAATTTAAGCGTTTGATTGCCCAATAGGCCTTGTGTTCTAACTCGACAGGTAAATGGCAAGCCTTGCCATAGACAATCCTGTATGGGGACATTCCAATTGGTGTTTTGTAGGCCGTACGATATGCCCACAATGCATCTGTTAACCTAAGGGACCAATCCTTTCGAGATGGATTGACAGTTTTCTCAAGGATGGTCTTGATTTCTCTGTTGGAAATCTCAACTTGTCCACTCGTTTGTGGATGATATGGTGTACTGACCTTATGGGTGATGTTGTACTTCCTAGCAAGGGCTTTAAAAATTCTATTGCAAAAATGTTTCCCCCCATCACTAATGATAGCACGAGGGGTGCCAAAGCGAGCGAAGACAGACTCCTTAAGAAACTTGATCACTACTGTGGAGTGATTGATTAAAACCCCATTTGATTTTGATGAGCTCAAAGCATTTGAGTATATCTTGTGATTACTAATGAATTCAATTGAGTGTTTCAGAGAAAATCCTGTCCAAGTGTCTCTAGACTTGGTTCATAGTATTTTGGATAAGTTAAGAAGTCTGCATGAACCAAAGTCTGAGACTCGAGTCGACTCCCGAGTATCACGAGTCGACTCCAAGCATATCAAGTTCACTGGCACGAGCTCGAGTCGACTCCAGACTAGTACGAGTCGACTCCGACTGAGAACAGAAAGAAGAACAGAAAGCCTCATCTCAGAACCTGTCAACGAGTCGACTCCTGAAGTGCGCGAGTCGACTCCAATGTTCAACGAGTCGACTCCAGGGTAGTAAGAGTCGACTCCAAGAGGTACACAAAGAAAAGTCAGAGAGCAGTTTTTCGGGTCTGAGATTCGAGTCGACTCCAGTGGAACGCGAGTCGACTCCGATGGTTGGCAGGTCGACTCCAAAGAAAGCATGAGTCGACTCTCAGCGGAACACAAGGAAAAAGTCAGAGAGCATTTTTGGGACTCTGAGATTCGAGTCGACTCCCGCATTGCACGAGTCGACTCCAAGACTGTGCGACCATCGACAGACAGAAAACCATGTTACTGCCTCTGAGATTCGAGTCGACTCCCAGACAGCTCGAGTCGACTCCAAGACAAGCTTCACGTCAAAAGGCAGAAGACCAACTTTCGGAAACTGAGAGCCGAGTCGACTCCAAGGAAGTTCGAGTCGACTCCAAGACTGGATGAGCCAAAAGACAGAGGATCGGGAGTTCGGGCTCTGAGATTCGAGTCGACTCCAAGGACAGTCGAGTCGACTCGAGTGGACAAAATTCAAAATTGGATCCACGGACTTCTGTGGATGAGCCGACTCCAAAATTGCCAGGTCAGCTCCAGAAGTTGGCGAGTCGACTCCGGGTCAAGACGAGTCGACTCCCAGTCGTGACGGCAACTTTAATTCAAATTTGGAACAGTTGCCGAGTCGACTCCGGAAAAGCTTGAGTCGACTCCCGCTACAGCCGAGTCGACTCCTGATCGCGCGAGTCGACTCCAACCCACCAACGGTCATATTGTCAGGCTGCGCAGAGTGTGCAGAACGGACAGAAAAAGCAGTGTAACGGCTAGTTTCCGTGGGGGTTGGCTGAAATAGCCACAGAAGACTGTAGCAAGGTAGAGAACAACCATTCCACTCCAAGCATTCAAGCTTTCAAGCTCTGCAACGTGCTCTTCAACGAAAAAGGGGAAGATCAGCATTTACTGCAACCAACTACATCTTCCCAGCAATTAAAGCCTCCTCCTCCTGCATTCAAGTCGACTACTCATTCGAGAGGAGATCGGAGTTCAAGAAGCCATTCCTCTACTTCAGCTTAAAAGCGTTTGAGGGCTTCTAAACTCCTCTTTTGATTATATTGTTTTACATCTGCTTTTGAGAAGCTTATTTTCCTTTCTTTCTATAACTTGTATTTACTTGGTTCAATCGGGGGATTGAATCAAGGGGACTAAGGTTGGTTGGTGAGCCAAGTTAAAAACCAACGTGTGTAAGGGTTTGATTGTGAGCCCGGGAAAATAATCGGGGTTGGTTCTAGTCGGTGAGCCTGGAAAAACCGACCGAGTTCGTTGTGAGCTCGTAAAACAACAAGTTTGGTTGTGAGCTTGCAAAACAACCGGCTGTAATCCAAGGGGGTTATAGTGAAATTCCCAAGTGAGACTTGGGGAGTGGACGTAGGAGCAAGGGTTAGCTCCGAACCACTATAAAACCTTGTGTTTGTGATTGATTGGCTCTTTTCTTCTTACTCTCACATCACTCACAGCACTTAGGATTAATTAAATAACTTGCAATAGTTTTTAATTAATCATCCATAACGTTTTAAATATCTAAATTAATTTTAAAACCCAATTCACCCCCCCTCTTGGGTTGTCTATCTGGGCAACAACTACTTTGTGATCATTGGTTTTACACGCGATAGCCTCAATCCACTTAGATACATAGTCAACAGCTAGGAGTATGTACTGGTGCCCAAATGACATAGGAAAAGGACCCATAAAATCAATACCCCAAACATCAAAGATTTCTATAATTAAGATTGGGTTTAGGGGCATCTCATTTTTTCTTAAAATTTTTCCTAGTCTTTGACATCGGTCACATGCTTTGCAATACTCATGTGAGTCATGAAATAGTGTGGGCCAATAGAATCCGCACTGCAAAACCTTTGCAGCCGTCTTTTTACCACTGAAATGACCACCACAAGCGTGGTCATGACAAAAGGAAAGGACATTCCTTTGATCGTGTTCAGGGATGCATCGTCTGATGATTTGATCAGGACAGTATTTGAACAGGTATGGTTCATCCCAAAAATACCATTTTACACGAGCTAGGAAGCGAAATTTCTCTTGTTTGGTCCAAGAGCTGGGCATTTGTTCAGTAACAAGGTAGTTGACTACATCAGCATACCATGGAACATTGGTATGGGAAATCATCATTAATTGTTCATCAGGGAAGGTCTCGGACACAGGCATGGATTCTCCAGATGATTCAATAATTAGTCTGGACAAGTGGTCAGCTACTACATTTTCAGATCCCTTTTTGTCTCGAATTTCGAGATCAAATTTCTGGAGCAATAGGATCCAACGAATGAGCCTTGCCTTAGCATCCTTCTTTGTGAGAAGGTACTTAAGGGCGGCATGATCAGAATAAATAAGAACCTTAGATCCTATCAGGTAGGGGCGGAATTTATCTAGAGCAAAAACAACTGCCAACAATTCTTTTTCAGTGGTGGAATAGTTGAGTTGGGCGTCATTTAGAGTTTTGCTTGCATAATGAATAACATGGGGAAGCTTCTCTACTCGTTGACCTAAGACAGCACCTATGGCATAATCAGATGCATCACACATGATTTCAAAAGGACGACTCCAATCAGGACTCCTTATGATGGGTGCTGAAGTTAGTTCAGACTTTAGTCTTTCGAAAGCAGTTATACAAATTGGCGAAAAATTAAAAGTAGCATCTTTCGCCAACAAATCGCATAAGGGTTTCGACAATTTACTGAAATCCTTGATAAAGCGGCGGTAAAAACCCGCATGCCCTAAAAAGGATCTGACTTCCCTAACAGTTTTGGGAGGTGGCAATTTAGCAATTAATTCTACTTTGGCCTTATCCACCTCAATTCCCCTTTGTGACACAATGTGTCCTAAAACAATACCTGATTCTACCATGAAATGACACTTCTCCCAGTTAAGAACTAAGTTTTTCTGTTTGCAGCGTTCTACCACAAGTGTCAAGTGGTGTAGACATTCCTCAAAATTGGATCCAAATACAGAAAAATCATCCATGAAAACTTCTAAAAATTTCTCTACCATGTCGGAGAAAATACTCATCATACACCGTTGGAATGTAGCTGGTGCATTGCATAGCCCAAAAGGCATGCGACGATAAGCAAAAGTGCCATAAGGACAGGTGAATGTGGTTTTCTCTTGATCCTCACGTGCGATAGGGACTTGGTTATATCCAGAATACCATCGAGGAAACAGTAATGGGAGTGGCCAGCTAGACGTTCTAACATTTGGTCAATGAAGGGTAGTGGGAAGTGGTCTTTCCTAGTCATGGCGTTCAGCTTTCTGTAGTCGATGCACACTCGCCATCCAGTTTGGATTCGAGTTGGGACTAACTCATTTTGGTCATTCTTGATCACAGTAACTCCAGATTTCTTGGGTACGACTTGAACTGGGCTCACCCACTGGCTATCAGAAATAGGATATATAATCCCTGCATCTAAGAGTTTAATGATTTCAGCTAGAACCACATCCTTCATGACTGGGTTAAGTCGCCTTTGTGGTTCTCTAGAGGTTTTTGCATTCTCTTCTAAATGGATTTTATGTTGGACCACAGAAGGGCTAATCCCCTTAATATCAGCTATAGACCAGCCGATTGCTTCTTGATTTTTCTGAAGGATATTTAACAACTTCTCTTCCTGTTCTTCAGTTAAATTTGATGCAATAATAACAGGTAAGGTGTTGTTGTCCCCTAGAAATGCATATTTTAAGTTTTCAGGTAGATCTTTAAGTTCAAGCTGGGGAGGTTTGACACTTGAAGGTACTAGCTGGGATTCAGGTATAGGTAATGATTCAAATTTGGTAGCCCATCTGCTAGTATCCATTACAGGAATGGAATCTAATAATGCATTAACTTCCTGATTCGACTCTTCTTTCTCACAATCTTGACTGATTTGGGCCAAACATCTTTCTAGTGGATCAGAATAACTTGATTCCTCGAAGGACTTACTGATTATGTTTTCAATCATGTGAATTTCTTCTAAATCGTCCATCTCAGATGGTTGATTACTACTGTGAAAGACATTGAGTTGGACGGTCAAGTTTTCAAATGCTAAGGTCATTATCCCATTTCGGCAACTGATCACAGCATTTGAAGTGGCCAAAAATGGTCTACCAAGGATTACCGGGATGTGACTACCTGGGTTTTTCACTGGTTCAGTTTCGAGGACTACAAAATCCACAGGGTAATAAAACTCATTTACCTTTACAATTACATCCTCTACAATTCCCTTAGGATACTTCACAGTCCTATCTGCTAATGACAAAGTAATGTTTGTGGGCTTTAATTCCCCCAAACCTAGTTCGGTGTAGACAGAATAGGGTAATAGGTTCACACTTGCTCCTAAGTCTAATAGGGCTCTCTGAATGATGGTTTATCCTATTTTAATTTCAACAGTGGGGCAACCAGGGTCCTTGTATTTTGGGGCAATCTGTTGTTGAATAAGAGATGAGGCTTGTGCAGCCATCACAGCTTGCCTAGGAATACTAGTTTTTCTTTTCACCGTGGTTAAGTCTTTTAAAAATTTTGTATAGGAGGGGATCTGTCTGATGGCATCTAGGAAGGGTAAATTTATTTGGACATTTTTAAAGACTTCCATGATTTCATCGTACTGAGATTTTTTCTTTGACTCTTGTAGTCTACTAGGAAAGGAAGCCTTAGGTGTGTAAGTTTCTATTGGTTTCTCCTCTATTCCTTGTGTTCCCTGTTCTTGTGTCTTTTTCTGGGTGGGGTTTGGCTCATGCTTTTCTTCTTTTTCTTGCACAGGAAGTTGGACCTTGTTGTCCACTTGCTTGCCAGACCGTAAAGTGGTAATTGCCTGGACTTCATGGGTAGGGTTTCCATTAGAATCAATATGAAACTGGCTTCTCGGCCCTTGATTCTGTTGCCTACTAGGGTTAGGCACTGGCTGACTGGGCAATTCACCTTTCTTCCTATCCCCTAGAGAGTTGGCTATTTGGCTCAGACTAACCTCAAGTTTTGCAATCGCTTACGCATGGAATTGGTTAGTCTGGGTTTGAGCCATGTTGGTCTGTTGTTGTTGTTGGATGAAGTCTTGTTGCTGCTTCATTATGTTAGCCATCATGGCTTCCAATGATGTAGTTTGCTGAGAGATAGGGGCACTATAAGTAGGAATAGGTGGAGCCAATGATTGGTTTATTTGTGATGGACCTATCCTGGAAAAATTCTTCTAAAAACCTGGTGGACCACCTTGATGCTGAATAGGTTCATTTTGCTTGTATGAGAAATTTGGGTGGAACCTATTATCAGGGTGGTAGACTGGGCTGAATGAATTGGGAGTGGGCTTCTTGAAGGCACTATATGAGTTTAGAGCATTTGCCTGCTCAGCCTTAATGTTGGGTAAACTAGGACAATACTCTACTAGATGCTCAGAACTATTACACAAGATACATAAACTATGCGGCTCGTGATCCACTTTCATGATGGGATTTAACTCTTTGTATGAACTCGAGCTTGTAGAAACAGTGAAAGCATCAAACTTTTTGCTTAAGTTGTTCATTCCAGTCACCAGATTGGACATGACATTTTTGAGTTCTGGGTCTGCCTTCATTTCATAATTACCTGGTTTTCTAGACCCAAACTCATCTCTATTTACTTCCTCACCATAGCTACTCCAATTTTGGGCGTTCTCGGCTAAGTCAACAAGAAATTCATAGGCTTGATCCGGGGTTTGGTTCATGAACCTACCCTTGTGCATGGACTCGATCATGTTTCTATGTGCTGGAGGTAGTCCTTTGTAAAAGAAATGTACTAGATCAGCCTTGTCAAGCCCATGGTGCGGGCACTTGACCAAAAGATCATGGAATCTTTCCCAAAGTTGAGAAAATTCCTCCTCAGATTTTCCTCTAAAAATTCTGATGGCATCCTTAATTTTTTCAGTCTTCACCATGGGATAGAACTTAGCCATGAACTTCCTAGATAGTTGTTCCCATGATGTGATGGAATTTGAAGCTAGGGAATACAGCCATGCAGCAGCACGATCCTCTAAAGTCATGGGAAATAACCTTAATTTAATACCCTCTTCATCTAAATTTTGATTTCTAAACGTTTGACAGATTGTCAAAAATTTGTTTAGATGAATGTAGGGTTGTTCACTCTCGAACCCATGAAACTTGGGTAACATGTTTATTGTTACAGCCCGAATCTCGAATTGGGCTGCATTATTAATTGGTAATACTATGCAAGTAGGGGGACTAGCGAATGCGGGTGCAAACAATTCATTCAGGATTCTAATATGTTCACCCATTGTAGAGATCGATGGTTGGTTTACAGTTCGCAGGTTATGATGAAAAGTTCTGTCAATCTCAGGATCAAATGGTGTTAGCTTATCCCTTAATGACCTTCTACCATGCATACATTATCAACACTTCATTATATTTGACTCCTAAAATGAACGAAATCCTAAGAGAAGAGAAGGGCTAGATACAGATGACCACAACCAACACCACACAACAATTTGACCCTATTAGTCTTAGAACTAAGTGAGGTTTAGCAGCTTCTTAAATCTAGTTGCACAGAGATGTATCAGGTTAAAAAGTTCCTGAAATTCTCTCCTAGATTAATCTCCCTTTCAGATTAAGCTTGAGCTTACCAGTTAAGCAATCCAGTAATCAGTGACCAGGAAAGTTCCGGGGTGTGTGGTGGTGCCAGAAGGGATACACCGATACCACAATACCCGTAACAGTTCTCACTGTTGTAAAACTTTCCTAGACATCACCAATTACTAAATTCTCACTGGAGTGGCTTTCAGCCGCTTCTTTCCAAGAGCCTAATTGAGCTCGAAAACCCTAAGGCCAACGTCTAATTTGATTTTAATTTAATTTGGCTTAGGATAAGTATGCAAGGTGGTGATTTTTGGGCTAAGGACAGGTAATGACTTTCCGACCTTATCTTTTTAATGGGTTTTGCCCTTAATTACTTTATGCAAATGCTTAATACTAAATGCAGCAAATAATCAATGGTTTTTTTAAAGTTTATGCAATGTCATTAGGTTGTACTGATTAAATGAGCAAACAATTTTTTTTTATTTTTCTTAAATTTTTTTTAATTTTATGTTGTTTTTTTTTTAATTTCTAATATAGGAATAACTTGAATGTAAACTAAAACTAATCCTTATGCGTCAGTCAATCTCCGAATGCCCATTGAATAAGCTCTGGAGATTACTCCGCGAGGAGTCCCAATAGAGGTATGATCACCTCGGGGGATTGCACCCTATCAATTACTAGCAAAAATAATATTTTTTTTTTGATTTTTTTTTAATTTAATTAACTTTTTTTTTAATTTTTTTTTAAATTTCAAATTTCGAATCACAGAATTCAAATTTTGAATTTAAATTTTTTGAATTTTTTTTTGAATTTTGGAAATTTTTTCAATTTTTTTTTACTTTTTTAGAAAACTTTAAATTTCGAATTTCAAATTTTAGAATAACTAATAAAAAAACTTATAATAACTAATAATAACTACGAAAATACTAACTAAAAATAATCAAAATAAGAAAAATTAATAAAAATAAAAACTTACTACCGGAGTGCGTTCACTCCGGGCATCCAAAATTCGATTTGATCTTCGTGAACGTTCTTGCTTCTCGATTTGCCTCCCCGACAACGGCGCCAAAATTTTGTTCGTCCTTTCCTGTCTACCTAAAAATATGCTAGACAGATCGTTGTTAGAACCGACGAACAAAAGTTGAATTTAAATTTACTCTTACCTGTTCTACTCGAAGAATAGTGGTCGTAAGAGGTCGATCCACAGGGAGGCGATTGGAGTTGCTTAAAAATAAAAATGTTCATTCGGATTCAAAAGCGATTTTTGAATATCAAAAGAAAAACATAACGTCGGGGATGTTGATAGATTCTCTAGTCTACCGGGGAATGATTTTTAATTAAAATTAACTAGAAGACATGTACTTAGATTCAAAAAGCATTTATATATTTAATGAAAAAGAAGAGTTTTTTGCATAAATTAAAATGGATGACAACAGTGCTTAGGGAGATTGAAGCCTGGAACATAGACTGCATGAAAGAAGATTTCATAAATTGCAACTAAAACGAGAATTTTTGAATGCATAAAACAAACTGCAGGAATTAAACTTAACCTAAAACATGAATTGCATAAAAGAAAAATTAATGGATTGCATTAAAAGATTTCATAAAAAGAAAACAGAAATTAACTTGAACCTAGAATAGGGATTGCATGAAAGAAATTTTGCTAGATTTCATAAAAATAAATTGATTACAAAGGTAAAAATGAAGATTGGTGGCTTGATGCTGCCTTTCTTCTGCAAATAAAATAAAGAAAAGAAATAACAAAAAATCAAAAAGAACACTTCTCCCTTTCTCTCCCACGGTGGAACAACATAAAATATTATTTTTTTCTTTCTTTCTTCTCCAAAAGAACAGAGCAATGCTCTGTTTCTTTTTTCTTTCTTCTCTCCCACCGAGCTCTCTTTTGGTTCCCACCCCCACAACCGAGCACACCCCTCTTCTCTTCCTCCTTCTCCTTTTATAGCCGCGGACGGACGCCTGATGCGGAAGGGAGATGGCAGACGCGGTGCGGGATCGCCAGAAGATTGCGGACGTGATGCTGCGATTTGGGGAAGAATCACGGCCGGCTGGAAATGGAAGGAGTTGCTGGGCGCGCGGTCGGATGGCTGCTGTGATCACGGAAGGAAGCTGGCCTTTTGATGCGGCTCGGACGATGCTCGGGTGGATTCCTATTGCTGCATCACGGGCGGCTGGCAGCGGGATTGCTTGGGATTCGACGGGAGCTGGCACGGTAGATTCACGGCTGGCCACGGAAGGGAGGATACTTGCTGGGGCATGGAAGCGGAAGGTGGGGACGCATGCGGCTTGGATCACAGGAGAGGGGTTTCCTTCTTTGGGTGGGCGTTCATGGCATGGGAATCACTAGGGTGCTGGAGTTTCCTTCACGGACGCAGGATCGACGGGATTTGGGCACTGCTGGCACGGTGGCTTGGATGCGGAGGGGAAGATCACGGAAAAGCTGGGAGCGTGATCTTCGGGAGGAGCCGATCATGGACGCGGTGGAGGGGCTGATGCGGAAGGAAGGATCAGAGGATGCGACTTGCTGGGATTGCTCCTTCCCTCTTTTCGCATGGGCTGAAACGGGAGGAAGGAGGCGCTGGGATCTTGTGAAGCTTCTGGGATCACGGAAGATGTGGTTCGGATGGCTTGAATAGGGAAGGAGGATAGCTGCGTTGGATGATTTGATGCGGCTACGATCCGAGAAGAGCTGGGATGTGTTTTGCCCTCCTGAGATGGGAGCTGGAAGACACCAAGTTCCGTCCAATCAGTCATAAAATAAATAATGTGATATGAAATTTGGGTTGTAGACGGATTCGTCACGGGTCATTTGTTCTCACTGGAGGTCAATTGCAAATCTTTTAAGTCATGGGTCACCCAGCACCTTATAGTTATGATATAGCCAATTTAGATTTGTCCAAAATTATTTTCCAAAAGCACAAAAGAAATGGACCTGATTCGGACCCAAACCCGACTCGGATCCGTACCCGACTCGAACCCGATTTGAAGTCAAATTTGTACTCAATGTGCATTTTTTTCTCTAATTTATACTAATCTATGTTAAACCCAAATATAATATTAATCCAGTGAATTTATCATTATCGGTTAACAATAACACTAATTTTAGTAACATGTAGGTCGCACTTTTGTGCTCTCATCATTGATTACTAATTTTGTGCCAGCAAATCAAATATTGTAATTAAGATCTAAAATATCAATTCAATGAATTATAAGATTTATTATCTTATTAGAATAATTGATTACAAATTTTATGCTAGCAAATCAATTATTGTAATTGAGATCTAAAATATCAATTCAATGAATTATAAGATTTATTATCTTATTAGAATAATTGATTACTAATTTTGTGCCAGCAAATCAATTATTGTAATTGAGATCTAAAATGTTAATTTAATGAATTATAAGATTTATTACCTTATTAGAATAATTGATTACTAATTTTGTGCTGGCAAATCAATTATTGTAATTGAGATCTAAAATTTCAATTCAATGAATTATAAGATTTATTATCTTATTAGAATAATTGATTACTAATTTTGTGCTAGCAAATCAATTATTGTAATTGGGATCTAAAATGGCAATTCAATGAATTATAAGATTTATTACCTTATTAGAATAATTGATTAAGATCTAATAAGTCAATTCGATGAATTAATTATTATGTATTAACCAATTTTCGAATTTTTCATTTGAATGGGATTTGAAAATTACTCCTTGAGATGTCCAAATGGAGGTATGATAAATCTCTTGAAGGTTAAACAAATTATTACCTTTTTAGAATAATTTACTGAATTATATATTACTAATAAAAAATAAACAAACACTTCTTTGGATTGTTAGCAATATATTATCTATATAAACAAATGAATCTAAAATTACAATTAATGAAAAATCTTTATAGGAAATAATATATATATATTATTCGACATTAAAATAATTCTATTTTAACACAAAAAAATCTATTCTAGCACAAAATAAATCTATTTATTTAATAAAATTAAATCATAAAATTGCAAATCCTACAGATCTACTATTATTAAATTAAAAATATAAGTTAGAAAAAATAGCCTAATTGAAGGCAGGTCGAAGCGCGTAGACGCTGTCCCAAAAAAATGTTTGCCTCCACGTATGGGTCTTCCGACAATCCTCCTATTAGATACGATGACCCTATAACTTTTTTTTGGGTACGTCTCGAAAGAAGTCAAAACGAATCCGATCGGACTTGCAGATCCAGCGAAGAACGAAAGAAAAAGGATAAAATATAAAAGAACAAAAATAAAAATCACAAGTGGCTAAGAGGAGGAAGAACTTTTCTTCAGAATTTTTTCGTATCCCAAAAAAGATGAAATCAAGAGGTATTTATAGGGGTAATTGTATAGGGGAAAATGGGCCTTTTTGCAGATGCGCCCGCACTTTCTGCAGACGGCCCGCATTGATTTTGCGAACACGTTTCACGAAATTCAAACGAAGAAAGAAAAAAAAACAACATCTTGCACGCGGCGCATTTAATTTATAGGCGCCATGCTAGCTATTGCGCACGCGGCGCATTTAATTTTTCCATCATCTTGCAGACCGTAGGAAGAAAAAATATTGGTATTTAGATAGTTGCTATTCAGGATACATAATTTGGGATGAGTCTTAATTTATCATCCTCGATGCTAAAGATGGATGGATGATTAGCTTTGGCGATAATAGCAAAGAAAAAATAATCAGCATAGATAGCATCAGTATAAATCCCTCAATTTTAATAGAAATTGTTTTTCTTGTTAAGAGTTTAAAATATAATTAGTATTAGTCAATTATGTGATAGAGGTTATAAATTTGTTTTGCATCCATGTGCATAGTATCTAGTCCTCTTGTTGATGAAATTAAATTTATTGGATATAGACATGGCAATATTTACATGGTTGATCTAAATGACCTATTCATGTAAAATGTGCAACATTTGATTGCAGCGAATGCCAAAGTCAATGAGGCTAGTTAGTTGTGGCATCATAGATTAGCATATGCCAGCATGGATATGATTTCCAAATTGCTCAAAAATGATTTTGTTGTTGGATTGCCTTAACTAATTTTTTTTTAAAAAAAATTTTGTGATGCATGCCAATTAGGTAAACAAACTAGTTTCTTTCAGACCCAAAAATATTTTTCAACTTCTAGAATATTAGAACTACTTCATATGAATTTGTTTGGAGTCACTAGAACTATAAACTTAGGAGGTAAAAGATATGGATATGTAATTATTGATGATTTTTCAAGCTTTACTTGGGTTATATTTTTAGCTCATAAAGACGAAGCTTTTGCCACTTTTACAAAGTTGTTGTTGAAAAACTCAAAATAAAAAAGGTTTTTCAATTGCATGTATTCATAGTGATTATGGAACAAAATTTGAAAGCTAAAATTTTGAAAAATATTGCAATGAGCATGGTTTTGAACATAATTTTTTTGTACTTAAGTCACCTTAATACTTTCAAAAAGAAATTGCCAACACCATGATATGTGAAATCAATCTTCCAAAATACTTTCGGGCTAAAGCTACAACACAAGATGTTACATAATGAATAGAGATTTAATAAGACCAATTTTGAAAAAAAATCCCTATAAGTTATGGAAAAGTAAGAGACCTAACATGAGTCACTTTCATGTTCTTGGTTGTAGATGTTTTACATTGAATAATGGGAAGGATAGCTTAAGTAAATTTGATGCAAAATCTGATGAAGGCATATTTTTAGGATACTCTTCCATTAGTAAGGTCTGTAGAGTGTTCAACAAGAGGACCCTAATTGTAAAGGATTCTATTTATGTAGTATTTGATAAATAACATTCTTCCAACAAGAAAGAAAGAGTTGCCTGATGATAATGCAGATTTATTGGAAAGAAGAAGGAACAATTAACTCTAAAGGATGCAACTGTGCAAAAATAAAGAAGAAGAGTAGAAGAATAAGGATGAAGAAGAGGATGAAATTCTAAAAATTCAGCAACAAAATCATCAAGGTACACATGACTTGCCAAAAGAGCGGAGGTATGATCACAATCATCCTAAAAAACTTATAATTGGTTATCCATCACATGGGGTAAGAATTAGATTTTTTACTTAGAAATATTTGCAGTCACTTAGTGCAATCCAAGAGAACTTAAATCAATTTGAAAGAAATTAAGTATGGTCCTCGGTAAGTAGACCTAAGGACCCTCTGGTAATTAAAACTAAATGTGAACTTGATGAAAGTGGTAACGTTAAACAAAGCTAGATTAGTAGTGCAAAAGTATAGCCAAGAGGAAGAAATTGATTTAGATGAAACCTATACCACCGTAGCTAGATTAGAAGCAATTAGATTATTACTTGTTTTTGCATATTATATATATTTTGAATTATTTCAAATGGATGTTAAAAAAGTTTTTTTTAATAAATATATAGCTGAAGAAGCGTATGCAGAAAAACCATTCGAATTTAAAAATCATGAATTTCCAAAGCATGTTTTCAAACCATTTATATGATCTAAAATAAGTATTTAGAGCCTAATGTAAAAGACTAAGTAAGTTTCTTCTTGAAAATTATTTCATTAGAGGAGATATTGATACAACCCTTTTATAAAGAGAAAAAAATGATATACTTATAGTGCAAATTTATATAGATGATATCATATTTGGTTCCACTAATAAAGCTTTATATCAAGACTTTGCTAAGCTCATGCAGAAAGAGTTTGAGATGAGCATGATGAGTGAACTAATCTTCTTAGCCAAATTAAATACTTCCTAGAGATCTTAAAGAAGTTTGGCCTGGAGAAGAAAAAGAGATTGGTACCCTAATGAGCCTATCATGCAAGCTTGACAAGGATGAGCAAGGTAAAAGTTTGTAGATTCAAAGCTTTGTGAGGAAATAATAGGTTCTTTACTTTACTTGACCACTAGTAGACCTAATATTTTATTTAGTATTTGTATGTATGCTAGATTTCAATCGAATCATAAAGAATCTCATTTTATAACCATTAAAAGAATATTAAGATATTATGTTGAAACTCAAAATATAGGATTATGGTACTTTAAGCATTCTTCTACTGATTTAAACAAAAATGCTGACTATTTAATTCCTTATAGCTTAGCCCTTCTGGTCACTTACAACTTATTCAATGTGTCCTTTTTCTCCAGTTAAAATAGTATAAAATGTCAAATTAGAACTAGAAATTTAAGGCAAAACACATCAAGTCAAGTTTGGATCATAATTTTCAAACAAAAATTGTCCTCAATTTTAAATTTTACCTCCTCATTTGGCAAGTATGAGCAAGGCAAAGTTGTGGTTGATCAAGGCAAGTTGCTGAGTAATCCTTTTGAAGATTTGAGAAGTTCTTGGTCTTCAAGCCCAGCTATGTATAAATATAGAAGGATTTGCTTTGAATAATTTCATTTTTATTTGATGTATCAACAAAAATATGTTAGAAAATAAATCCCTTACATATATCCTAGCTTAGCTAGAAAAAAAATCAATATGTATCAATATTACATGAGAAAATGCTAATATGGCACAAAAATGTTATACCTTAAAGTCATAGCTGATGTGTAAGTTTCTTGTTTGCCTTTTCATCGACTACTTTTACCTATTTGTCTCATAGAAAAGTTAGGCGACAGTTGCTAACTTTTTTGTGCTATATTTTTGTGTTATTATTGCACTACTCTATTCTATATGCAATCCAGTAATAGTTTCTATGTGAGGCGCGGTTCGACTGGTCTAGCCTAGGCCTAAACCAAAGAAACCTAGCCCATAGGTTGGGCAAGCCCCTCAAGTGGGGAGCATGGAATAGGACTTCCGGTGGGAGTTTTCTTCCATCTTCTACTCCTAGTATGAGTTGGAGCCCTATAGGTTATCGGAGGTTAGGAAAACCCTAGCATCTACCTCTATTTAAGGAACCCCGCTCCCTCTTGAAGAGCCCCATCATTGAACTACTAGCAATCATCGTTGATTTTCACGGGGAATTTCTTGGTCTCGTCGTTGAGTTCCCCGCTTAGCCGACCTTGATAGCTTGTCGAAATCAAGGTAATCTCCCTTATGCCTTTCTTCTTCAAGTTAGATTTTTCCCTAGCAACACTAATAAATAGCTGTTTTAGGTATCATTTGACGCTATTATTCTTTTACGTTAATACTCCTTGAAACAAAAAATTAATATTCAGTTAATCTAATTATTAAGTAGATCCATAATGGATGGTTTTAATAGCATAATATTATACTTTACTATGATATAAATATCAAAAATTTAGTAAATTTAAATCCATCAATATTTTAAAATTTGCAGATTTAGATTTATAAAATAAAATTTTAATTCACATATTCTATTGTGTATTTTATCATACTGATGCAATTGATATTATTTATTTATACCAACATGATGTATGAATTAGAAACCACTAAAATATATAGATTTTGATTTCAAAGCATTCGGTGCTGTTGATGCCCAAATCCTACCCGATCATGGTCTGATGATTTGTAGGCATGAAGGGTGTAGATTAATCCGCTCGATCTATAGTGGTGGAAGACAGAACACTAATCTGCCATGAAGAGTCGTGGATTTGCACAAAAAGAGAAGAGAAAAGCTCGATGGGATGGCTCTGGCCGGGTCTCCTCCGATACTTAAGTTGGGCAGGGTTTTAGAATAATAGCGAGAAATAGCAAAAGAAGATATAATAAAAGATATCAGAGTACAATAATCTTTCTGGATTGTTAGGCCTTGATTGCGTAGCTTAGAGTATTCAGCCTAAAGTGCTCAACTTGGAGTGCTGGGCATAGAAGCTCGACTTGGAGTGCTCGACCTGGAAGCTCGGCATGAGAGCTCAGCTTGGATTGTTTGGCTTGGGAGCTCGGCCTCGGTCTTTGAGAGCTCAAGCATTGGAGACTTGGCCATTGGAGGCTCAAACATTAAGAGCTTGGCCATAGGAGGCTTGGCCTAAGAGTGCTTGGCTTGGGAGCTTGGCCTGAGGTGCTTGGCTTCGAGTGCTCGACCTAGGAGCTCAGCTTGGAGCACTCGGCCTAGGAGCTTAACTTGACATTTGGAAGCTCGGCTTGCAGTACTTGGCGTCAACCTTTAGGAGTTTGACCATTAGAAACTCAGATATTGGAGGCTCGACCATTGGGAGCTTGGCCATAGGAGGCTCGACCTCGAAGTGCTCGGCCATGGCCTTAGGGAGCTTATCATCGGAAGTTTGGTTGTAGGAGGCTCGGCCTAAAAGTGCTTAGTTTGGGAGCTTAGCCTAGATTATGATCGGCAATTGCGCATCCCATGTGCACAATGCTCATGTCTCAAATGGCACAGAAGGACGGCCTTGAAGGACTCAGATCCTAATCTCCAAGGGCTTGGATCCTGTCTGCATGGGCTCGGATCTTGGGTGGCATAGAAAGGCAGCCTCCAAGGATTTGCATCTTGGTCTCTAAAGACACACATCCCATCTAGAGAGGAGCATGCGTACGGGGATGGCCGTGAAAAAGGAGTTGGGTGCAAAAATAGCCATGAGAGCATGAGTGTCTCTATGGAAGTCTCTTGCCATGAGAGCTTGAGAGCCTCTTCTTAGGAGTTTCTTGCCATGAGAGCTTGAAAGCCTATCCTTGGAAGCCTCTCACCATCTATGCTTCGAAGCCTCTAGCCGTTACCTCTTCTCACTTTTGGAGTTCTTTGGCTTTGTTTATATCAAGGAGTACGCATGAATTTGTTATAATTTGGAGGGCAAAATCAAATGATTGTCACAATCTCTTTCTTTATGCAGATTCAAATCTGCCATAATTTTCTTCCTTGTTTGGATTCCGCCAAAAATTCAAAATTTTTTGAATTTATTTTTTTTAAAAAAAATACTCGCCACATATTGATCCATGATAGACATGTTAGATTTATGCGACATTAGATGCGAACTATATTTAATAGTTTCAATTTTCAAATTAAATGATTTATGACTAATTTTAAAATATTAATCTCTCAGCAAAATTGATGCAAAGTATTTATTCCATCTTCATTTAGAAAGGCCAATAATTTTTGTTGTAAGTTGCCGTTGTTTTATATTTCTCCTCAAATTACTGCTTCCCAACGGGGCACCTTCAGTCTAGTATTTTCAACGCGGAGTAGAGGGAGTCGCTGCGTTACCGGTAAGACCGCGACGCTCTCGTTCCCAAGCGACGCGGGTAGATTTCACACGCCGGTGGGGCCAATTGCCTGAATCCCGACACCGTCGGACGCGCTGTCGGGGTCCACCTTTTGGACAGCCAGCCAAGCTGCCAAATATAACCAGCAATGAACTTTTACAAAAAAAATACTAAATATGTATAAATATAAAAAAATAAATATGTCTTCGCAACAAGGTTCACGAACGCCGATAAAATTGCTTTTAAAAACAACGCCCCGTTCATCCGTCGCTGTTTTTGGCTGGATTTTTCATTTTAAGATAATAGATTTTATAAATATTTTACTTACTAATCAAATTAACTTGAGATAAAGTTTTAAGTGCATGTCATTATGCATGATGTCAACGCGCCTAAGGATGTTACATCACTCTTGATTACTGTTATTTTACATCCTTAACAACCAAGTAAGCTAATTATTTTTTTAATAAAAAAATAAAAAGATTTAATTTTTAAAATTAATTTTCAATGATAATATCCACTGTCTTAGACCATTTATTAAAATAATATGGAAAGATATCTTTCTCTTTCTCTCCTAGGGATGTCTTATTACGTTCTCGCAAAAATAACACCATCAGGTGCTATTCTCGACCACTCTCTATGCGATCCGGCTCTCTTGGAAATCTCATCTCCGGTCAATATCTTGGTTCTTTCTTTTCGTGTGTTCTGATTATTGATAAATAATCTGTGGGGAGCGCGCTCGATGAGACCCACCTGGCTGGGCTTCTAGATGAGCTGCTGTCCGCCGCCCGACCGATGGACAGCTCTTCGACCAACGGCGGCCTGTCCTCCTCCGCCCTCTTCGCCGACAACCTCAAGGGCCTCCTCCTCGCCGTCGCCTCCAGCGCCTTCATCGGCGCCAGCTTCATCTTCAAGAAGAAGGGCCTCAAGCGCTCTGGTGCATCCGGCGCCCGCGCCGGTATGTACCACCTCCCCTCAAACCCTAACCCTAATCCTCAATCTCCGTGCTGAGAAAAAGAGCTTCCTTTATGTTTGCTTCTCAAGGCGTAGGTGGGTACGGGTATCTCCTGGAGCCGCTCTGGTGGATTGGAATGATCACCAGTAAGTTCTATTCTCGATGATTCCTCCTGTTTTCTTGTTTTCCGTTTAATTAGATCACTCTTTTAGCGAATTCTTGTTAGGAAACTCTGAGAGTTTGAAACTTTGCAGTGATTGTCGGAGAAATCTCCAATTTTGTAGCTTATATTTTTGCCCCCGCGGTTCTGGTGACGCCGTTGGGAGCTTTGAGCATCATAGTCAGGTAGGGAATGAAAAAAAATCAGAGGAATACTAAAGGCCCTATTTGACTTGTAGTTCAATTTTGGATTTTTATTTATTCTCGTGAGATGAACTTTGATTGGGGGAACTGGTTTGGCAGCGCTGTTTTGGCTCATTTCTTTCTAAAAGAGAAGCTTCAGAGGATGGGTGTGTTAGGTTGTGTGCTTTGTATCGTGGGATCCACAGTAATCGTGCTGCACGCCCCTGAGGAGAAGACCCCAAGCTCGGTGGAGCAGATTTGGAATTTGGCAACCCAGCCAGGTATAAATTTTTCGGTCATTGTCGTTAGGGTGTTCCTTGTCTTGTTGCTGCCCCTTGTCTTTGACGATGCATGGTTGGGATTATTTTTGTGCTTCGTCCAGCCTTTCTTTTGTATGCAGCATCAGCAGCGGCGGTATCACTTGTTCTGATGTTGCATTGCTCTCCGCGGTATGGGCAGACAAACATAATGGTGTACTTGGGCATATGTTCCGCAATTGGATCTTTGACGGTAATTATTGCCAGCTTTTGGTAATGTTTGAATTTTCTTCATGCTCTGCTTGTGTGATCACTGAAGTGTCTAAACTTCATGCATGCTTGTTTTTGGTTAGGTGATGAGTATTAAAGCCATAGGAATTGCCATTAAGCTTACTGTTGAAGGCATCAACCAGGCTGGTTATTTTCAGACGTGGGTGTTTGCTATGGTTGCAATCACCTGCATCATTATTCAGTTAATTTATCTGAACAAGGTGAGTGTCTGAATCAAGTCGCAGTAGTTCAAATGGGTGCTTATTCTTTTGTCAGCTTATCAGCAAATGACTGGGATGTCATAGTCTTTCTTCATTAAGGTACTTTGCAAACAGCAAGTTGCTTCTAATGTTTTCGTGATGAATCAACATTTGGTTCATTAACAATGCTGTTCAGTGTGGACTGACTACGGATTATTCATATAAAATATTAGTTGGTAGCACCACAACTCCCTATTGTGCCTTGCGATGTGTGTGAACACTGTGCAAACCTTGCAAGTGTATTATTCATGCTGTTTGTTTAAGTTGGAATTCAAAGGGAACACATAACTAATTAAGCTCCTTCTTGATACACAATACAAAGCTAATTTCTTAGTTTAAACGAGCATACAAACTCTCTCCCAACCAATTTTCAGTTGATCTTTCTTCTGCTCATCATCTTTATGGGACCTTCCTTTCAATCCTTAACCACTCTTCATCTGACCTCTTATTGTTATTATTTTTTTTTTCCTGTAAATGATCATTTCATTCTAATCATTTCACCTCAGCTCATAAATTTCCTACAATGTACTGAATTATGATTCAATTATTTCTAATTCATCATCTCTTCAACATCATAATCTTGAATATGGTTGTCTTACTTGCATCATCTTTCTTACTGGATATTCTTATCCATGTAATGCTTCTGGTTGTAGGTTCCCATAGTAACTTTAGAAAAAAATGATAAGAAATAATAAGATAATTCTGATAAACACTGGAAATGCACATTTAGTTTGTTATAAGACTTCACTACCATTCTCATTTACAATTTAAGCTAACTTAAATACGTATTCAAGTCTACCTCTTTGTTATTAGTCCTGCTTTGGGCTTTGTTCTAAATAAATTCTATCTGTTTATTGCATATTTAGCTTTGGCAAGTTACGTAGACAATCTGAGCCTTTCAATGAAATCTGCAAGTCATGATTGGTGTTACATCATTTGTAAGGAGGATAGATTGTGAATGTCAATAGTTTTAGCAAATGTTGTATGTGAAAGTTAAGAAAGAATGCCTTGAAGTTTTTCACCACCACATCTAAAAGATTGTTGTTGCAATTTCCTGTCAACCTTCTCATTGTCATGCATCATATGTCTTCAACCCTCTTAATACAACCTTAAGAATATTTCTATGTGCCCACAAAATTAAGTTGGACTTGGTCATAAGCATTTTTACATTGATAACAATATCTGCAGTATCATTGTTACTTGGAATTATTCATCAAGTTGATTGATCATAATGTATCCATAATTGTTGACCTTCTTAGCATGATCAAGTTACTGAAGACCATCATTTCTTATAACCTCTTGCTATAGCATGGATCATGATTTACCATGTGAATGTTTGTGGTTCAAAGCTTCTTGGAGACTGGGTGTTGGGGATGGAGGAGATAACTACCACACAGATCACTTTCATTTCTAGGGACTAGAGCAAAGTGAACTTTATATAACAAACATGATACCAACTTCATTATAAAAAAGCAGGCTGTAGAATGCGGGGAACTTAAGAGGGTTAAGAATAGTAGATATTAGAACTTGATATAGTAGAATTAGGAAGGATTACATCAGAGGAAGGCTATAAGTGGCATTGATGGAGTCAATCTGAGGCTAAACATTTGAATGCTTTGGGCATGTGCAGGTTAGGCAAAAGATAACCTTAAATGGAAGGCAGTTGTGTCTTAATTATATGTCAAAGTGTGTTTATGCATTTGGGTACAGGTTGAAGTGTCTGAAAATATGAGGGGAGGCCAAAGAAGATATAATGTAAGTATGATTTAAAGAATATTTTGGTTTTGTTAATTAACCATGTGAATGTAAAAGTTTAAGGAATGGGTCAATAATGTATATTTGCAGTCCCAGATTGAGATAATGATCAGGTCAATCAAATAAATATGGACTTGGAGGGGATATGATGAACTCTTGACATTTAGCAACCTTAACTCTGATACCATGTTAACTAGCAACTTGATCCCAAAAGCTTAAGTTGTGTGAGAATAGGTCAGCATTGTATATCAGGCTTAATGTGTTTCAGGGGTCTTGTAGATAGGCATTGGGTAGTAAACATGAAACTAATATAATTTTAGACTTTTTACCTCAAGTGTTATTAAATTTATTGTGACTTACATCAATCCTAGTCTTCATGATTGCAAATTCAATACTTGGGCATTAGGTTGCTTGTTGGTGTTTATCTATGAAGCAGATCTCAGTTTCAGTGATCTTTCTTTGAGGACAAATAACTGGCGTGTATGTCAATATGTACTTCAAACTTTTAGAGTTGTTTAACATGGAATATTCAATATCAGATTGTGTTGTCGGTGCTTGGTTTGAAATTAGATTGTTAATATGTTTCAGTAGATTGTGCATAGGTTATTTTGCATGCATGAAGTTTCATGCTCAAGATGACTTTTCTTCCCCTGTGATCTGGATGTGATTTGTTAGGATGAGTCAAAGATGTGGAATATCTATGGATATCAATTGCTGTTTCTAGTGGCTAAAAGATAACAAGGTTAGAGATAACAAAGGTTAAGGTTTTCCAAGGGCAGTTTTTTGTATGTCTTTTCACTTAGTGCTCACTAAAATCCATATGCATGTTTTGTAAACACAATGGTATGCATAGCATATGTAATAATGCAAGTCTTATTTAAAAGGCACCACGTGTGTGTAAAAGAGAAAGAAGATGTTGGCATTAGAAACATGGGCATATTTAATATGGCTCTTCTTGACCAGTGGCTTTGACAATTTGACAATGAAGTGGAAGAAGCTATACTTTCTTAGTGGAGCTACGGAATCTAAATAGACTGGTTAACATAATCATCTGTAATATTATAACATGAAAGGCTTTGCCTTTTGTTGTGTAGCCATGTGTGGCTACAGACCATCAAGCAGGAAAGCAGATTGGGAGATGAAGTGTCTCCCTCTTCTTCTCAGGCACATCACATACTTGACCTCAAAAAGGAAAGAGATCTTGGAGATGAAGTGTCTTCCTCCTATCAAACTCTTAATTAGGAAAGAGATCTTGGGGACAATATCTTCTTCCATCTACTAACATGCATGAATATCAAATCTCAAATGGGAAAGAGATATAGGGGACAAACCATCTTCCTCCTCTCAAACATGTGCATACTTATGCCACATTTTAGTTAATTATCTAGTAAGTCATGTCTCTGAGAGTTTTAAAAAGTCTAGAGTTTGTTGGGTAGTGCTATTGAATCATTGTATGGGCTTGTTGTGATTTGATGCTTGTTGCCAATTTCTTCTCCAGACCTTGCCTGCCTTTTGATATCTAGTTTAAAGTTGCTGTCCCTTTTATAATTAACGGCTGTTATGTAGGCATGACCTTTTGAGGTTGAGCGATATGATCACATGCTTTTTTGCTAGAGTGTATACCATGATGAGTAATAAGGATTTCAAGATGTGGAATGAAATTCAGAAGGTGATTTTTCCATGGTGAAATCATTTTGCATCTTCCCATAATGTGGTTCCATTATAATAAGAGGTGAGGAAGGCATGCTACACATTTATTCCCTTCAATGGCTAAAACTGCCATTGACATGTATTTACCTTCAACACAATGTTTCCTTTGTGAAGATAGAGTAAAATTACATACCATTTATTCTAATAATTCAATTTTTTCCTTTTAGCAAGCAATGATACAGTTCAATATCTAATAATCCAATCAGGCAGCATAGGCTGGTTGAATTATTTTTTATCTACATTGGATTAGTTTTTGTCCTGGTCCATGTGTGGGATGCACAAGCAATGGGTATTGCATGACTTGGGTTGTTTACGATCAAAATCAGTACGTGTCATCTGAACAAGCCATCTGAAAGTGAAATAGTGCGTTAAAGTTGCCAAACTGATTTGACAGAGATTTTATTAAGTTGAGAAGATGTGGTGAATATGCATGCTAGTATATGAACCTAAGTCAAGAACATGGCCAGGTATAATCTACCACTAGATAACTAGGGTTATATATAAGGGGATCCATATGTCAACCTTACCTTGCAAGCTTAATCCATCAATATGGGTTGACTTCGTTGATCAGAGTAATTTTTTCAAAGTTTGAGAATTGCATACTTGGTTCGTAAATTGATTCTCCTTCTCTGTGAATTGGTGCCAAATCATTAAATATCAACACAACTTCTAGTCATAGAGCCGTTAATTGTCGAAATTTAAATTACATGTTGGCAGGAAGGGAAGCCTACCTTATCCGCTGTCCAACCTCATGTGATCAGGGAGCAACCCTTGACAGACATTCTATATTTGGCAAGAGTCTAAAATGAAGGGAAATAGGTTACAGGGGTCTGGGCTCATTTCTTATGCACATATCTTCAGTATTTAGACCAACATTTTCGGTTTTTTCAGTTTGGTATTTTGTTTGGCCTTTGGATCAAACTACACTGTATTTCATGCTATTGTATTGTCGAATATTTATTAGGTGGAAGTTATTGCTTATTTATTAGTTAACTATCTCGATGTGGCAGCGTTTTGTTGGAATGTTCTTGTTTAGCTTTACTACATATTTAGTCTCAGAGGAATGGCCCATCTAGGTAGTTGCTTTCATAGCTTTGTAACATCTGATTTAGTGCAAGTATCATAATTATTTTTTCAAAGCTTTCTAAACTTGGAAAGCTTTATTTGTTGTTTAGCAATCTAGCTCTCCTACTACATATTTGGTGTCAGAGGAATGGCCCATCAGGTTGTTGCTTTTATATCTTCAGAATATTTTATGTAGTCCAAGTGCATTATTCATGGCTACCTTTTTCAAAGCTTTCTCAATGTTGGAAAGCTTCATTTGTTGTTTAAATATACTTACAGGTTCTTGTATGGTTACTTTCGGTCGCCTTTGTATCCTATCCTGCATCCTGTATTCTTACCCTTTATTTCAATCATTTCTTCATAGAATCATTCATTTAGAAAAGGTCTTTCCTCCTTGTCTCCATTTTCTGAGCACTATTTGAACCTCTCCTTTTAATTAAGGTTCTGATGGAGGAAAGTTTGTTGGAGATATGAAAGCTAGATGGTATTTGCAATGTAGGCTAAGGAAGCCTGGTCTTGGAGAGTGACTTGTATTTATGTGGAAGGGTTAGGAATGCAGACATTGACCTATGTACATGTGCATAAAATTTATGAGCATCTGTATTTGCATGATAAATGGTGTTGCCTATAATAGAACAAATAGGGAACTAGTATTCATGAAGCTGATCCTAGAGAATGTGTAAACACCTCCTTATGTGCATAAACTATGTCATGAAATATTCACGAGCTCTCCCCTCCAGTTAGACACTGTGGATGGTAACCAAAGAGGATGAGCATGACACAAGTATGTATAGGCCTTTGGCATATAATGGGATGTTTAGGGGTTTTACAACCAAATGCCCTAGGTGACATCTGAATTGGCTTTGGAAAAATAGATAGCCTTGAAAATAATAAATCTAGTCAACCACCTATTCATGGTGGTTTCAGACTTCTGAATGAAGGAGAAAATTTGTGTCATTGTTTATCAGGCAATATTGTTTTTTTTTCCTTTTTTGTTATCTGATATGATTGTCTCATTGTTTAATGAACAAAATTATGATGTTGAAGAGAGTTAATTTAGATAATGTTTGTCATTTTTATTTTTCATTTCCCTTCTGAGATCAAAAAATTCAAAAACACAGATTTTAAAATGTTAATACTTGTTGTCATTCTTTCAGGCGTTGGATACTTTCAACACTGCAGTTGTTTCACCCATCTACTATGCCATGTTCACAACTCTCACAATATTTGCAAGTGCCATTATGTTCAAGGTATAAAAAGTGTAATTCTTATGCACTATGGCCTATTTTTTTGATTAACAAACATTTCCTTTGCTTTGCAACTATGTAGGATTGGTCTGGACAGAGTGCAAGTAATATCGCATCAGAGATTTGCGGGATAATTACAGTACTTTCTGGAACAACGGTACTGCATTCTACAAGAGAGCCAGATCCACCTTCCTCTACAGGTACTGTTCTCTTAATTGGCAGACTTTATTAAGCTGGAAGATGGTGTGGCTTGAAACCTTATGTCAGCAGCTGTACTGAGATTTTAGCTCCTTTCCAATTTCTGAACCATGGAATTCTTGTTTGAGTAGCAGCTGTTTTGCACGTTTAGGGAATGCAATGCTATATTGAAAGCACACCTATAGCCTTTAAAACCACTCTCTAGATATCGTAACTTGTAAAGTAAATCAGCTTTATTTTTTGGTTAGGTCTATGCTATCAATTTAAAAAGCCTTTTTTACTTGATGCATATTTTCCTATACAATGAGTATGCCTTATACAAGCCAAACTATAAAACATGTTTATATGGAATATGCCTATTCTCCAACTCATATGTAAGAATTTCATTTTCCATTCTCTGTTGTGCATACAACTCCATTAAAGTGTAGTTTAATATTTAACAATTAACGTGGGTGAACAGAACAATGTTTTTGATTTTTGCAGGCTAGCTTGGATTAATTTATATGTCGTTTTAGCATGCTAAGCCAAATTTGGTTTCTTTCTTAAGATTTTTTGCATAATCAAATCCTAATTTTTGTTTTCTTACCATAAATATGAGATATATAAATTAGGCAGATGCTATGTTGAAATTGGATTCCTGTTATCATTTCTTCTTTGATCAATTGAAAAATAGGCTTTTTCCATCTATGTGGGATTCCCATTACATTTTCTTTCTGATTTTGTTTGATATTTGAACATTTTGAGCTTTATGATAGTAAAAGCGGTAGTGTTGATTGGATTCGAGGCCAAATTTGATCAGATCAAATTCGAAGACACGGTTTCTAAAATGATCCAAATGAGTGAATGTTATCTACTACGTTTCCAGTGCCTACAAACCAATAACCTTTTTTTTTTTTGCAGACTCTGCATTAGGTCATCCCAAAATGGACGGTACAAATATAGCTAGTGTTTTAAAATGCATAATAGGCTATGTAAATTGAGAAAGCAAACCATCGATCTTCATCTAGGCATCTTAAAGCACATGTAAACAAATTAAGTTATTTTGGATGTTTCTAATCAATATAGATCAAATCAAAATATTGTCTCATGTTATCTGTTATTTAAACTGTCCATTTAAGATGGCTTGATGGATAGGCAAGGGATTTCCAAAGTAAAATATTTTCGGTTTGCAAGGGGTTTAGAGGTCATAATTTGCATTTAATGGTTTGAATCTTTATTTGGAAAATCAGTCTTCAAGCTTGACATAGCCAAATTGGTCTATAATTTGGTTGGATTTTTCTCATAGCCTGACTACAAACACATCTAAGTATGTGCAATGTGGTCGTGCTTATGTGCAATTATGTCCCAAAAAGATATCAAGCTTGCCACTAGGTCATGAGGGCTATACTTAACATTTGCTCATTCTAAATGGTTTATATGTCAGCTCTTTTGCAGAAACATGTATAATTTTACAGTCTTTAAAAGGTCTCTTGAAGCTCCTGTGACTGGTCTTTGCGTACATGCAGATTTGTATACACCACTTCCACCTAAAATATTCTGGCACATCCAAGGCAATGGAGAACTAGGAAAGCACAAGGATGATGATTTGTTATCTGCCGAGTTCATCACTGTGGTGCGACAAGACTACTTCACCTAGAAAGCTAGGATGGCAGGTTGCTATATGCTGAACTCGTTGCTGCTGTGTCAGAGAGGTTTTCCCTTTGAGGCCCTTGCTTACCGGTCTCGTTAATACCTGCCTCAGCCTTCATTGGCTCAAAGTGGTATAGAAAGTTTTGTAGGTTATAAAAGGGCTTAGTGATTGAAGAAGTTAATTGGATTGTTCTTTTTTTTTTAGCCATCTTTGCTTGCATCACTGTCCCATGTAGTTTCATGTGCCTTTGTTTCTGTCAGTCTCTTGTCATCAGTTAGTCCTGGCCATGTATTACTAGGGCCATATTCCCTTTGTTAAGTCTGTCATCTGGTTGGTAGAGCCTGGGTTGTATTAGTTGGTCTAACCCTGGTATAAACAAGCGCGGAGAATGATCTTGATTGTAATTTTGTTTGTGTAATTTGATGTACAAGTTAATATACAGTCAACAATTTTTCGGCCTTTCTTTTGGTATTTTTGGAATTAAATAACTGGTAACTGTTAATCATGCGCAAATAAAATGATGGTAAAAGAAATGGGTGGTATAAATCTGATAAGCATATACCAGGGTAGGCGCAGATGAAAGAACAGACTTAAAATATTGTAGCGAATATGTCAGCCTCCCCCACCCACCTTTTATCATTACCTTTTTCCTGATCTAAAAAAAAAAGGGTACTAAAATGTTTCTGCTCTTTGGGCTTCTCATTTTGGTGCCTTGGTGGATCTGTTCAATCAATCAGTGGTAACGACTTATTCTCGACAAGCCCTATTAAATCATCTTAGAAAAGCTTGATGAATCTCAATTTGTTGAATCTTACTACTTTTGCCCTTCCAACTGAAGGGCATCGAACTCCATAAAGTAAAATATTCACAAGTTATTAATTATTCACAATGACATTGAGAACCCCACTACTCATCTAGGCAAAAAGATCTCAAAAATTTTCAGAAATGTTTACAGTGACAAGGATGGCTAGGTGCTTGCTTTTGCTTCCCAGCTTGGGCAGAGTTTAGCTGCATTTGAACGAACTACTAAGAATATTGTGAGGATACCATGTGTGACTAATTACAGCAGTGTTATCAGCTGTTCAATACTAAAACATAAAACTTTGCTTATATGATTCCCATCTTCATGTGGCTTCTGCAGCAGATCTGCAGTAAAAGTTGCAAATTTAAATGCAATTAGAAACATTATTGAATTTTTTTCCTACAATTAAATGGTTATTGACTTATAAGCTGCCTAAGCATAAAGCCAATGTAAGCAGCAGAAACACTAGGAAATCAAGAGTAGCTCTACCAATTTCTGGAACAGGCAAGAAACCTTACCTTTAATATCATTGGCCACCTGATCCCACAACATTATCTAAGAGAACCATAACTTGTGCAGGGCATGCAATTGACCTAAACTGTTTGATTTCAATGACATCCCGAACATCTCCTTAAGCTTCCCAGGAACCATAGCTCTACCGCAAGGTACTGCCTGACCAACAGTTCCAGGTTTGCTTCCGGACAGCAATGCTGCCAGCATACTCTTCAGCAATGCCTGTAACTGATTGCAGAATTTAGCTTTGATCTCCAGATCTTATCATGTGAAAAATCTTCAGTTGCTTCAACAACATGCTGACCTTCTAACAGGTAGGGGAATGCGGCGTCCAACATCTGCAGGAGATGTAGATTTTTGACTTTATAAGACTTTTTTCTTTTTAATTCAGAAAAGTTGCAATAACTAGTCAAATACTAATTACGATATATTGCCAATAAGCATACTACGGGCATGTTGTGCATGGAGAAGGGTCTGCACTCTGTAAGATTTGCCATAAAACCATGTTGTACTGATACAGTATTAGGCACAAAAAAATTAAAGTTGGAGTGACTTGCAAACTGTCAGACATGGACTCTGGGACATGGATTTGCACACAGAACAAAAATGTATTTAAAAAGAATGCTTATGCCAAAATATGGATAGGTAGAATGGTGACATATAAACCCAAATTTGGATAACCAAACTTGATTTTTATGGTTGACATTGAAAAAGTGATAGTCTTTATAGCATTGTCTTAAAATTAGTTGATTTAGAACGTTTAGCATCAATTGTCCATTTTCCTTGTTTTCTTTTCAGACTGAGTTTTCCAGGTCAAGTCCCCATGTCCCAGAATCCAGATAAGATGCTCACCTGATTGTTGGAGAAAAAGCACAACTCCACATCTTCAAGTTTGTCAAAGTCCTAAATAGCTTAGCTAAGCAGATACATCTCATGACATGCACATTCACTTACAAAGCAACTTTTATTAACCCTCAAGATTCTAAATCCTAAAAGATATATTCCCATACCAAGGTACGTTGTCTTGATATTGGATCTCGTACGGGTGCCACCCTGTCATTGTGTCGGTGTGCCTGGTATGGGAGCCGATTCGGTCGTACCGAGTGTCGATATGCCCTCCGTACCATGTACAAGTATCGAACTGGCACGATGCGGTACGACATACCATGTTCCATACAATTTAATACCCTACATGGCTATCATGTTATTGAGCTATCAATTTTGTCCATTAGCTACTCAAAATTTCCACACAACATAAGCCATCGTACACAGTCATTTTCAGTTTTTGACGCTTATCATTGGCTTTCTTTGAGCTTTCCCATCTTGTATATGTGAATTTTCTTTAGATTCCCTTTAAAATAAATGCATTATTCTCCAAGATCAAAGGATATCTACGATGAGCTTCTTGACAACAAGAAGGAGGAGCTAGAGAAGTGGATTGCCTCATACAAGAGCTAGTAGCCCACATATGGACTAATGGTGATGTGTGATGCTTGGACCAGTCCTACCAAGTTGAGCATCATCAACATCTTCATATATTGTGATGCAAAGACTTTCTTCTACAAGTCAGCTGATGCTTCCGATCAGGTGCACGATGCCATGTACATTCTCAGATTGATCAAGTCGGAGAGGAGAATATCGTGCAAGTCAATATTATAATGGGCCATAATGTAAGGTTACCGGAGAGATCTTGATGGAGCGGTGACCCCATATTTTTTGGACCTCATATGTTGCGCATTCTATCGACCTCATGTTGATGGACATTGCGAAGATTCGTAGGGTGCAGCTAACAATGGAGACAACCCAAACCATCACCAGATAGATTTATAACCATACATGAGTCCTATTACTGATGAGTAGGTAAGCAGTGAGAGAGATTTTGAGACCAAGTGTGACATGGTTTGCTTCCAACTATGTTGCACTTAATAGCCTTCTTGAGAGGAAATCAACACTACGTCAGATGTTTGTCAGTCCCACATGATAGGAAAGCAGATTTGCAAGGGCCAACACTAAGGAGAGCACTATCGAGGACTTGATGATGAGGCAGATTTTGGTAGTAGGCCATGAACATAGTGAAGGCTATCAAGTCGTTGTACTAAGTGCTTCAGGACAGCGAGAGGTACCCTCAAATAGGCTTCTTGTATCATATGATGAAAAGGGCAAAGAATTAGATCAGGAAGGCAGATCCGATCCATAATGCTTTCATTGACGATGATGATGATCCTATGATCGAATAGCTTATGGGCTAGCAATAGGAGCCGGAGTTTTGATGAGCAAGCAGTACCTCCACAAAACTGTCAGTTTTGTGGCTAGTGAGGCTAGGATCGATGCAGGACAATAGGCAGATCGCAATATTCCACATTATCTTTTCATCTAATTAGCCACAGCCACAAGGGTCATTGGGGAGCCGGTCATTATATGGCTCCTTGTCCAAGATATCTTTTTAGATATATGATTGAGAGTTAGTTAGATGAGGCCACCACGCTATCCGGTCGACTTAGTCAGGAGAGCGACATCCATACTCTTAGCATAGCCAGGTAGAGAGGGGCACGGAGAATAAGTAGGCAGTTGCTCAGCGTAGCAAAAACAGAAACAAAAGCAGCTGCAACCCTGATGGAGAGTGTGGAGGAGTGAGTTCACTCAGATTCAAAAATCAGGAGCAACAACGATGATAGTTCTTGTAGTCATGGACCTAATGGCCAAGGAGGGAGTAAAGGACATGAGACCACCATTTATGAGACACAGCCGCACGGTGGTCTTCAATTCATCGGTGAGTCCTAGTTTATGCATGCTACATAGGATAAGGACCACGGTGCATGATCTGGTAGAGCCCGCAAGTCTACGATTGTATATAGAAGACGGATTTCTAGAGGTCAATCATAAGGACACGATGTAGCTATAGATGACCTCGTATGTAGAGTAGAACTATAGGCGTATCAGGTTCCGAGTTGTATACTGGATCCTATTACTAGTAGCCACAGACAATTTATAACCCATAGGGATATAGATTAGTATGTTTGAGACATCGTCTTTTGGTGGCTACTACCCTATGAGCTCGGAGCATCTTACGGATCAGATTTTGCTGTCGGTATATTCGAATGGGCTCCTCCATAACCATATTATTAGCTAGAGGATCCTTCTCAGAGCCAAAGCTTCATTGAGAGATCCGAGAGTGCTTATAACCCAGAGCGTGCTCTTTATGGGATGAACATATAAGACTACAATGCTGCTTAGTTGGAGAGGTAGGTTGATGTGCCTTTTGACTATGCTAATGATCCGGATATCTACAAGAGGTATCGTCACTTGACAAAATTTTAGATATTAGTATGTATGTTGTACTTTAAATATATGTAATTAATTATATTATTTTATATTTTTTATCACTAATTAATTTTAGGATATGTCATGTTGCTTCTTATAGCATACAATATCTCACTAATTATTTTATGATATATATCACTTTAAAATAACAAGTTGCATTGTTTAGGTTATACTGGGATCATAGAAATATAAAAAAAATCAAGAAACATACAATTATACTTAAAATCATTGAAAAAGTTGAAAAAAATGATCACCAATAAATCAAATGTAAGAAGCTTTTTTAAAAAAGATTGGCATGCTGGTTTGGAACTGGCATGCCCAAGCATACCATGTATCGGCACGGTATTGTACCAATTTGCCTGCCGACCGATACCAGTTTGGCGGACATTGCTACCAAGATTGTACATCAAAACAGCCTCTAAGACTTCTATATCCCCAGCATTGAGTTTACTCGCATGCTGTTTAGGCATCGCAGTTTCAAAATGAAAATCTGTATAGAATTGATCAAAAGATGGTCGATTTTATAGGTCTGAAGTGAAACACGCTAGCTCTAGATTGCACTGAGACTCTTGCCGATCAAGCTAAATTATGGTATTAAGTAGTTGTCTCCATTCTGCTAGGGTTGGAGACATGAAATAAAATCTTGGCAGACCATATATGACATGCTTTACTGATTTTGAGTTTTATTGGCAATCACAGTTCATTGACAATATTATATTGGTAACAAGCCAATGCCCAGAAGCTTGCTGAAATCTTATCGTCTCACCCGAGGTGAAGCAAGTGAACCATGCAGGACTTCCTGATCACCCTGGAGGCACTTTACATTATTCTCAGGTACTCAAAGTGAAGTGGCTTCAAAAGATAAAAATCAGAAAAGCAAGGTCGACTGTTGTTTGTCCTTGCAGGCAAAAGGTGCTGGTTCTGTTCTCAGTTTTTTTGACAGGATCATTAGCTCTCTCAAAGCACATTGCTGAGACCGCAAAAATACTACAGCATTTCTGTTAGTTTTGGTGATCATTTTCTGAGCTCTTCTAACTTTTATTTTGGAAACTTTCTATATCCCGTGAATTAGTGAAAATTTCATAGTCAGGAATGATTCGTTGAAAATTTCTGCTTTTTGGTTCCAGTAGATCCTCTAAACTGTTTAGTAAGTTTTTTGCAGTTCTGTTTAGTAGTTACCAAACTTTTTACTGCTATGCAATCATTCAGAAAATGTCAAAAAACTCAAACACATCTGAAGTCCTATGAACACTTAGATCCATTTCTGCTCAAATTTATAGTTCTGTTTTGGGATTGTCATAACCATAATTGATCATGGCTCCTTGCATAAACAAAACCAACATAATTATTCATTTTTAGTGCAGAGTCTTTTTCTGTGCGCAGCAGGTACGGGAAAGCATAATTTCTTATAAAATCCTACCAGCAAACATCTTGATTCAGAATATGCTTATAATTTCATTATGAGCATATCTGGAGGATTTGTCTCCTGGATTCCGCAGTCCAGCTTATTCTGATCGGTATGATGGATATGATTTTGGGGCAGCATATTTGCAAGTCACCATGGTGGAGTATGTGACATTGCATAAAGACTTGAATTTGTGATGTGCAGTATAAGAAAACCAACTCCTTTTCTTTTAGAAGCCTAGAAAATTTTGGCCTTTTAGTCCTATTATTATCTTGTTGGCATCACGTAGGCGAAATGCTGGGTAATATCTGGGAGCTATGTAGTTTTTACTTAGAACTAGGTTAAAAAGGGCTTTGTGTTTGGCATGCGTAGGGCGACGAGGCTGAAAAAACCCAAATTAGACTTCTACAATTGCTTTCAGCAAATTCAACAAATTTGACACATACAAAACGATACTCTCTGAAGAACTTGAGCTTAGAAAGCATAATTTTTACACATCTTTATGACATTACTGATCTTCACAACATGTTAATCTGAATTCTTGCTCTATTTTTATAATTTGTGAGAAATCAACTTATATTATCATCAGGGCTGGCCTAACTCTTAGGCGACTGAGGCGGTCGTCTAAGGCCCCAGCCCAAAGAAGACCCACCGCAGGAAAGGTCTCAAAGAAAAAATAAAAAGAAAAAAGGCCCCTCCGGTAAGATTGCTTTAGGCCGGCCCACTGCAGAGAAGGCCTCAAAGACAAAACAGCCTTAGGCCCCAAAATACATTGGGCCGCTCCTGATTACCATATGGATACAACAAGTATGAAGTCGCTTATAAGCTTACCGTGCTTTATGTCCCATGCAAGCATACCTTCTCCAGTTCATGAAACCAGGGCCTTGACTGAAGATCTCGTCTGTATCTCTATTGGCATTGAGGATGTAGAATATTTTATAGTAGATTTGGACTATGCTGTCAGAACCAGGCCAGCTTAAAGCCTGAGCAGTTTGTGGATCAAGTCCTTGATTGCATGATGTGCTGATATATTTATTTGTCTTAGGGTTTTTTTATATATACATCCTTCTAAATATTAAAATTTGCATAAATACCCTCTCAAAATTGATATTTGCATATATATACTCTTATAAATACTTAATTTACATGTATGTCCTTTTTTTTTCCTTGCATATGTACCTACACCATCTAATGTCGTCAAGAAATTAACTGTTTAAAATTAAAAATGATTAAAATATCTTTATGGGTAGATATACAAAAAGAAACATTTATAAGGGTATATATGCAAATAATACTTTGCGAGTGTATTCATGCAATTTCACATATTTAAGAGTATTTATATTCAAAAAAATTTAGTTTTAAATTTTTCTATTTTAACTTATTTCAACACTCGGATTTATTCTCAATATTTTTCAAAAAATATTGCTTAAGAAAAAGATTGATTCGATAATTAGATAACAAAAAGAGTTATGTAAGTTCTTTCGGTAACAAAAAGAGTTTTTGCATGTTTACCCGCTAAGGGTATTTTTGTCATTGCAATTTTAAACCACTAACTTATTAATGACATTAGATGACATGGGTAGATATGCAAGAAAAAGGAGTGTATACATACAAAACAAGTGTTTGATGAGGACATACATGCAAATATCAATTTTAAAAAAGTATTCACACAAATTTCAATATATAGAGAGTTTGGATTCTATATTGGTGCACATAGCAAAAGGTTGTACACTTTTTGATCACTATCATGTCATCCGACATGAAGATGGATGGCCGCCAAACATGGCTTGTTTATAATTGGATGATAAGGTGGCAATAGAAGGGTCTGGTCCGGTCCACCTTTCGACCCAAGCTGCGCGCATCTTGGTCCAACCCTACCCAAACTTGGGCGTTAAATGGCTAATCCAAATCCCCAAATTTCCCACCCCTATCCGCAGCAAGAGATGTGATAAAAAAAGCAGCAGCAGCGGCTCCCTGCCTTCGCCCATCTCCTCGCTTCTTCTAAACCCCGCGCCATGTTCCTAACCTCCCCTCTCCTCCAACTCTCCTCCTCCCTCAAACACCATCCCTCCCTATTCCTCCATGGCTCCTCTCCGGCCATCACCTCTCTCCCCAAGGCGTCACCTTTCTCTCTTTCTCCGGCGGCGCCGCCTCCTCCACCTTCGCTCCTCTCTGTCAAGGCCATGAAGAAGATGCAGGGCCGCGTGGTGTGCGCTACCAGCGACAAGACGGTAGCGGTGGAGGTGGTCCGTCTCGCCCCCCACCCCAAGTACAAGCGCCGCATCCGCAAGAAGAAGAAGTACCAGGCCCACGACCCTTTGAACCAGTTCAAGGTTGGTGACTTAGTCGAGCTCGAGAAGTCCCGTCCCATCAGCAAGACCAAGGCCTTCATTGCTGTCCCTGTCACCGCCCGCAATGCCCCCAAGCCCGTCGATCCCGTCCCTGCCGACCTCCTTGACCTTCCCCTCCAGTCCCAGCAGCGGGCATAACGCGGGACGCTATCTCCATCTTCCTTTTCTCTCTGTTTTCTTCCTATCCGTTGTCCTTTATGGTAGTAAAGTTTATATTTTTATGAAAACTTCGTGTTGCTTGAGTATGTCTAATGCTGGAATGGTTGGATTCCGTCTGTCGGGTGTGTTTTGGCATTGCTTTCTATTATATTCTCCATGTGTTTGATGATCGTTCAATTATGTTCATGCTCTTCAATCTTCTTGATTTTTCTGCTGTTTTGGGCATTTGATGACTTTTGACTGAATGTAGTGTTGAATTTGGTTTGTGGGTATGCTTCTAGTTGATTTCTGCTGATTTATCAGTTTGTTTAATGTTTGCTCGGTATAATTTGGAGAGCTCTTTTAGTTGTAGCTGGTTAGTTTCAGTATGCGCTGAGATGATCGTGTGGAATTTTTGGTGATATTTTTGCTAAATATTACCTTTTATGGATGATAATTTTCTTGTGAAATTGGCAAATGACCTGAAATTGTGCTTACTCCCTTTTTAAATTCTTCCTTACAGTTGGACTCTGGTAGCTGACCCCTTGTGGGACTGCACTTAATTTGTTGTTTTTGTTCTTGTTGTGTTCGTCATATGTTTTGTGAGATAGCATAGCTCAGCAGCTGAAATTTATTATAGTGGTGAGATTTGAGGGGATACATGTTGTTTAATTCATGAGTGACTAATCAGCTAAAAACTTATAGTAGGGTTCATCAAGAATTTACAATTTACACTTTGGCCACTTTGTTGTTCAATTGGCAGCTTATGTCAATTATACCTATCTTCATATTTAATGAACCTCATGCTTTTCATGATTCTCCGAGACTTGAATCTAAGAATTTCACAATATTTGTGTTTTTCTTTTCACGAGATTGATTTTGTCCACAATGTTGTTTGCCTATACCATGTATAATCTAACTCGAGGCTATTGTTTTTTCTCCATAAAATGCTCCATGAAATACTCCTTTTCTTGTGCTGCCATACAGCGATTATATTTGATGATATTTCAGAAGTAGAGGAACAAACTTAGACACTGAAGCTACTATTACATTAGATATGTTGTTGGTCTATGCAAATCTTTCTGTTTCTAGGAAGAATAATTAACTGCCAATAAAACTACTTGCAAATTTTAATGCTGAAAATTGCCAAGTTCCGAGGTCTTTACTGTCACTACTTTAAGCTCAAACTATTAGTTACTTAGCTGGAAACATTTTTTTAATGCTTAGCATTTATGGAATTGGAAAATGTTTTGGGGCATGCAGAGTTTTGTTACTTTGAGTGCAATTTCCCCTTCTGCAGATCTGAATCCAGTCCACTCCTCCCAAGGAGTGGGGTGTTTTCCACTGAAAAGGCCAAGATTGCCAAGTAGAATCTCGACTCAAACATGAATTTGATGTAAGGATTAGTATACTTATAAAACAATTGAAAAAATGCTAAAATGACCAATATATGCTAGTGTGTATTATGAAATTTTATTTTTGGTGCTACTGATATTATTGGCCTATTATAGTCTAGTTTCAATAATGTTAGACTAATTCCCTTTGTTTATGGAGGGTGTTCTGCTTCTGATATGTTGACTAAAAAAAGTAAGATACGCCATACCGTATCGAATTGGATTGTACGGACATATTGTATGGTACTTGTTCACTACCGGTATACGATACAGAGGACGTATCGACACTCGGTATGCTGAACCGACCCTTGTACCAGACGTACCAATATAGTAATAGGGTGACACCGATGCGGAGCCCGATATCGAGATGGTGTACTTTGTTGAAAAGGTTCAACAAATTTCAAAGTTTTCTATTGCAAACCTATCATGTGAATTTATAAAAAAATATAGTCTGACTACCAATAAAGTGGTCTTTTAACAGTTTTTAGGTCTGATGCTGAAGCTTTGTTTAGATTTTTTTGATCATTACTTGATCATAGTTTTTTTATTAACCTAATAAAGAATTTAGTGAAGAATAAGGACACCTAATTTCATAAAGTTATTGAGACTTTCTGAGATTCATACTTAGGTTGCCTACAATTATCATTCCAATATGGCGCTACATATTCCAATTGTGCTTCTTCTAGATTCGAAAAGAGAATGTAGTGAAGGTTGCTCACAGGTATCATGAGCATAAACTATGACCTATAAGTTGTTTCCTACTACTGTCCAATTTGTTTCGTTGGTTTCATGGCTGGCTTTCTCTTGTCCAGAGTAGCTTCAACACCAATTTTGGAGGGATGGCATAAATGCATGAGTCACTTGCAAACATTTTAAGTCTTGATGTTTATGGAGCTTTGATCCATAATGCCAACTGTGTACCTCATAAAGAGAAGCTTGTCAGTTAATTTTTATGCATTTAACCTCTGGGTCCCAACTTTACACTATCTGAAGATCCTAGAATGCTGTGATTGTATAGTAACTTGTGCGAAGCTGGACTGCCACCTGATCTGAAGGAAATTAATTCTCTCAACAAAGCTGGCTTTATTCTTGAGACATTCTGATCAACCTTAATAGAAGGTGATAGGTGTGCTTTGTGCTTTATGATGCTTCTTTTTATGTTCCGGCATCATTTCTTATATGTTATAGAGTTGTAATCTTAAGATTGCACTTTTCCATAATCCCATTATTATGAATGACTTCTTATTACTATAGCTAAGAAAAATTTAAAAACTGTTCCATTACAAAACTTTTATAGATTGGAACTAGATGAAAGCAAAATCCACAGCAATCTTTTCCTCCTCCGATACTGCATATTTCCGGCTACTTGACTTGTCACCATTTAGCTTCTTGAAGGCCATTATTTCGCTGAAGTCGAGGAAGCTTCTTTTGTAAACTTGGATGCCACTTGTTATCCCATTAAAATTAGATTAGAGGGCAGATAAACTAAAGAGAGCCCGTATGCTGATATATGGCTATTTCACCCTTACTCAAGAATTAAACCTTTACCAGATTGTAGGATAAGCAGTAATGCTGTCAACATTAAATCTTTTTTTTTTCAAAAAGATGTGGTGAATAAATTAAATTGGATTGCAATTTGATTGTGAATTACAAGAATCAATTTTTGCTTTAAATGAGTTACAAAGGGTTAGTTTTCTATATTGTAGAAATTAATGTTTAACTGAAATTGGTATATATTAATCTTATCAAATATATAACTGAAGAAATATTAGTTTTCAGACATATATAATACTGAATTCAAACTAGATATATAGATCATGGCAAGGTTAACTAAATAAACAAATTGTGATAGCTCTATGCAACTCAATTTTGCTTTTTTACTTTACATAATATTAATATTTTACCATTTGTTTTTACCCTTGGATGGTACATATTTCACGTGAAAAGCATCTACTGTAACGATGCTTGTTGAATAAGGTATTGATTCAGAATGTGCACTGGTGAGTATGCTAATCGAGTCCAACAGATTATTTCAATAGTACACTGTAAGACAATGGAGAAGTTTTAAGGGAATATGTTACAAATTTTCAGTGTTAGTGAAAATAGGGACTTGTATAAATTAGTTGTGCATCGGTGCTGCAGGAAAAGGACTAAGTGGTGGTGGGCTATAAGATCTTTGTGCTTCTTTTAGTCCATGCTGGTATGTTTGGATCTGCATCCCTCCTACAAGTAAAAAGATGATGTTTGTTTGTGAAAGAGAGTACTAATTTTAAATTTCAAAGTCAAGGAAGCATCAATTTCTTATGGTTCAATCTTATTTATAGACTGGAATAATTGAGGGAGCTATCCAGATGTATTGCTGAAACAATTATAACCTGCCTGTAGGAGTTGCAGGTGCCAAAAACGTCTGGAGTAAAATGACAAGGCAAGGAGGATATAACAGGAAAAAGTCTGGAGTCTTGGTGCCATTGTGACCATAGGTGGGCTTTTGAATATGTTTTAAGTATGAAACTGTGGTTTCTTGTCAACAGGCCATTACTGTATGTGGTATCTGTCATCAAACTAGACCTTTATTTGGTTATATATTGCAAATTGCACTCTTGATCAAAACATCTAAGCTTCTACTTTTCCGATGGTTGAAGGGATTTTTTTTGTCCACCTGTCATATTTAGTGACTAACTGTGGAATGATTACATCAAAAAAGATTTACTGTGGAATGTGCAGTAAAGACATTTTGTTGATCTAGGTTGAGATATCACTGCTAAACAGGGTTTCATCTCCATTATTGCATGGAAACTTAATGATTCTGAGGGAACACAACTTTTTGACTTAGGTGCTGCTTTGTTTGACGCTGCATTTACAGTTTTTGTGTTCAAGCCTCTGCTTTCACTTGATTCAGATTCTATGAAATTTAGGTTCTATGCCTTTCATGGTGAGGCATTTGCCTTGTCATAAAGATTGAATTAAGATGCAGATTGTGAGATGAAACCATGAATATGTAAAACTCTAAATATAAGTTTTAATTAATCTTAGAAATATGTCCTAACATCTTGCATGATAAGATTGAAAGGCTTTGTTTTGTTTTTCTTTTCTTTTTCTTTTTTAACATTGAAAATCATGATGATGTTTTGTGTAGCACAGAGTTACTCATCAACCAAGCCTTTTCCCTTAAACTGGGCTGCTGTGTAGCACAACTTAAAACCAAGAAGATTCCTTAAAAATTTGGCATCTGGATGCTAATTGAAATCCTTTTGATGGATATTCCTGTATGAGTACATATTTCTTATAAGATATGGGCCATCATGGGCCTTTAGGAAAATGATATTCAGAACCCTCTGTTGGGGTCAGCAGAATATAACTGTTAGTTTTGGATCTAGAGGGAGACGTGGGAATTGGATGGTAAATATAAGTTACTTTTTTCCCAAAATTGGGTGCACCATTTAATTTTCCCCTTGTTGAGTTTTGGTGAAGGCGTCCGCAAGCTGATCAGCCGTAGCAATTGGATCATGAATGTACTGAAAAACTGACGTACTAGATCAAGAGTAGGAGTAGGAGCTGCTGGAGTTTGGAGCGAGACCGCGCCTGTCAAGTTTACCTTCACAAAGCTTCTGATGGTACGGTTTGACACGATGTTGTTGAGGTTTGAAACGAGACAGTGCCTGACAAGTTTACCTTCGTTATGTTTTTGATGGTACGGTTTGACGCGTGTCACCACCACCTCCATGGAGGAACAAAAAAGAAGAAAAAAACCAGCAAGAAGAACAATTGTGTTTTCGGTTTGGGAGAGTGAACACCCAAACCCTCTGAGCCTCTTATGTGAAACACTTGGAAAGAAACACACCAAAAAAAGATCCCCCTTTCACGTGAAGAAAGCACCCACGACAGCCCAACAATTTTTTTTTTTTTTGTTATTGAAAGTCAAATAAAGAATAATGAAAAAATAACAAAAAATAATTAAAGAGAAAAGAAAGAAAGAAAGAAAGAAGACTATGATTTTATCAGGATTTTGACGAGAAAAAGAGGGTTTTGAAAGCCGCCAAGGTTGGAGCCTTGGCTATCCTCCAAATGAGGCAGAGGAAATAGAGAATCTACGAGCGACGACGATCACAAAAAATATGGAAGAGTGGACAGTAGCAGATTACGTGATTGGTGGCTCTGATACCATATTGAAAAAAGAAAAAAAAGAGAAAAATTGTATTTCTGCCCGTCTGTTACAATGTACAGGAGCAGCCTTTATATAGACTAAGAGGCGGACGAAGTTTAGTAAGGCCGACTAAGTTTGGCACAATCAATTACAAATCAATGAAGGTAAAGTTTGGTAAGTCCGACTAAATTTGGTATAATCAATCAAGGTAAAGTTTGGTAAGGCCGATTAAGTTTGGCACAATCAATCAATCAATGAATGAATTCTAACACCTTCTATTGAATTTAAAAAGAAAAAGGAGAAAAATTAGCAAGCGGTGCCTAGCCTTTCCACGCCCACATCCAGGCTCTATTATTTGTCTCGCTCTCTTTATTTCTAGTCGCTACTCTTCTTTTCATCCCTTCCTTTCTCTCCTTATCCCCCTCCCTTCTGAACAATGGTATTCCATAACCAAGAAACCACCTTCCCACAATCTTTGTTTTTTTGGCTTTCTTGTCAGCCTACAATAGTTTGGCTTTCTTGTCAGCCTACAATAGTTTGGCTTTCGTCCAAAGATCTCATTCCTCTCCTCTCCATCACTCTCCGTCTAAGAAGAGTTCCCTGGGTCTTCCATGGATCTATCCTCCTATGGGAGTCTCCAAATAGGGGGCGGGACGGGTTGGTACAATGAGCGTGGCAAGCCACGTGCGAGAGCCACACGTGGCTGCCTAGCTTTCTCGAAGAACAATAATGTTACGTCTCTTTTTCTTTTCAGAAAATAATTGTATAAAGTCCACACTCATTTTTGCATTTATTATTTTTGATAAATAGATTAGATCTAAACAAATCATTTTTAGTAAGTTATGTGTCACGACAATGGATATTATGAATCAAAATTGTTGCAGATATTACTTAGGAATATGATCAATTAAAAAAATTAAACTACATGGCATGTAATAGTCTTGTATAAATGCCATCGTGGCCATCATTTGGTATAACTATAAATCCTATAATACACTCACACAGACCAAAATGAATAAAAGATGCACGCTTACAACCTTTTATATTCTGGCTGTCTTGTGAAAGCATCCGCGAGGCATGCGAGGGGAATCACTCATCCGGAGTACGGCTCCCTTTGCTTCTACGTAACACAAAAAAAGCTATTAGGAGAGGGACAAGTCTTGGATGAGGACGTACTGAAGCTTCAATCACAGGAAGCTAGTCAAATGACCATAGGCAGATCCTAGGGCTTCTCAGAGCCTATAATAAGGAGCTCCATTTATAAGAATTCTTTTGAGGGCAGAAGTCCCAGGCCACTTCGTTGGAAAAGAGGGATGCAAACAGTGTTGATAAATAGGTTGAAGCGTATTTTACCGTAGCTAAACACATTCTTTTGGCATAAGAAATCATGCATTCCTTAGAGAAAACACTCCACACAAAAAGTCTAATGGTACTCAAAGTAGATATGGAGAAGGCCTATGGCAGGGTGATAAGGTGGCAGTTTCTATTCATCCATTTTGGGTTTCCTGACAGAGTTTGTAGTGGACAATGATATATGTCTCTAATCCACACTTTGTGCTTCTAGTGAATGGTATGCCTACTGACTGGTTTATGCCCTCTACAAGGCTAAGGCAATAGCGCCCGCGATCTCTCTATTTGTTTATTTTGGCTAGTGGATTGCAATGTGCTTAGGGCTTATAGACCGAACAGAATGGTTCTTCACATTTCTCATGTCCTTTTTGCAGGTGATTGTTTGTTAGTGGCCAGAGCAACCATTCGGGATAGTATATGTTTGAAGCTAATCTTTAATGCTTATTGTGCAGTTTCAAGGTAAGCAGTCAATGTAGTAAAATCTCATATCATATTCAAGCCAACCACTCCTAGAGCTCCTCAGGAGCAGCTCAATATATTTTGGGGTCTAAGACGAATTTACTAAGAAAGATCTTTTTTCTTTCCATTTTGTTTTTGAGGCCTTTCCTACAGTGGGCCGGCCTTAAGCAAACTCGCTAAGGAAGGCTTTTTTTCTTTCTATTTTGTCTTTGAGGCTTTTCCTATGGTAAGTCTTCTTTGGGCCGGGGCCTTAGGCGACCGTCTCAGTCGTCTAAGAGTTGGGTCGGCTCTGAAGCCACTCAGACTTAGATCTATTTTATATTTCAGATGCACATCAAAGAGCTGTTGGGAAATACTTGGGTATGCCATTACCAGGTACAAGGCTTGCCTCGAATTTTTCTTTTATGATGGACAAAATGGCAGCAAGGATTGAGAGTTAGCAATGGAAGTCTCTCCTTTGCGGGGAGAGAAACCTTGCTCCAATCAATGTTGTCATCCATTCCCTTGTATTGCATGTCGTGCATCTATATTTCTCCATCAGTCTTAAAACAGTTACAGAAAAGCTTTCGAACTTTCTTGTGGGGTCGTCACCTAGCTCGACGGGTCTACATTTGGTTTCATGGTACAATGTATGTATGCCTAATGCAAAAGGCGTCCTCAGTCTTTTCCTCCTCCTTTTTTTTTGGAGGGGGTCAAAACGACATTTCATTTCAAATAACTCTAACGTAAGTATAATCTGCCAAATTAAGTAAAAATAAACAGTACAGTGGGTATGAAATGCATGCCTCAGTCTTCAATCTATACAAACTACATGGAGAGTCTCTATGGGCCAAATTGGTGAGTGCTAAATACAAATTCAGAGGTTCTTGGTGCTCTTATGCAAAACCTCATTGCTGTTCCATGATCTGGTCCAAAATATGCCTGCATGTGCCTCTTATCCGGCATAATTTCTCATGGTCTGTGGGCAATGTAGTAATGTGCTTCGTGAACCTTGGATTTCTACTACTCTTCTTATTGCATGGCCTACTTATGTCAACATAGAAGTGAATCTTTCATCTATGTAGGTGGATGCTTTTATCACAAACATTAAAACTTGGGATACTTTCGCTATAAATGATATTAGAGCGTACCCTACCTGTAGTAGTAGGACTGGTCTATAGCCTATATGGGCACTTTTGTTATAAATGGTATCAAGCAGATCCAGCCTATAGCTTATATGAACTAGAGAACACTTGTAGGATGGGCCCATTGGAGATGGTCACGGGCCGATTATGGTATATGTGAATAGATTTGCAGTATTTGTGAATATATTTGCGGTACTTGTGAATGAATTTGTACGGATTTTGACTCTTAATCTGGCAAGGACGTCGAGGCTTAAACGGAGGAAGTATATGAGGACCAATGCAAGTATATGTTTAGTCCCATATTGGCTATAGACTAGGTAGATCTTAAGTATAGGACCAATAAATCTAACTAATACCTTCCGGCTAGTTTTTTTGGATAAGGTCTTGAGTTATTACAAATGATATCAAAACGGACCCTTCTCATGGCCCATGTGAACGCATGGGTCCATTGGGACCGACCACCTAATCATAGTATTTGTGATTGGATTTGGATGGATTTGGATCCTTAGCCTGGCAAGGATGCCAGGGCTTAAACTGAAAAAATATGTGAAGATCCATGCAGGCATGTATTTAGTTCCACTTCAGCTATGCATTAGGTAGATTTTGAGTATTTATACAGGGTCAAGAAACCAAAATAATACCTTCCGGTTAGTCTTTTTAAGTGAGATTTTGGGTTGTTATACGATCATTAATAGTTATTGTTTCTCCAGTTGATATGACGACCAATATTTGTAGCATTCCCTTGCCAAAAGCAGGAGCGGCTCAATGGATTTGGGGGCCTAAAGCAAACTCACTAATAATAATAATAAATGCATTTGAAAATTATTTGGGGGTCTCAATGAATTTATAGCTAAGAATCTTTTGGAGGCTAATGCATTTATAACTAAGAGTCTTTTGGGGGTCTCAATGTCTTTATAGCTAAGAATCTTTTAGCTTGGGGGCCTCAATGCATATAGAGATAAAAGTCTTTAGGTCGGGATCTTAGGCGACCGCCTCAATCGCCTAAGGGTTGAGCCGGCCTTGGCCAAAAGGCTACCGGATTGATTAGCTCCTTTGGGGCAACAACAAGTTAAATCAAGTCCAGGTGAAGGATTTCTGCCCTATGTTGGCTCCCCGAAAATGTTAAAGCTTTCTGGTGGAAATTGATGCGACTATTGAGGGGCATTCTCCCTTGCAAGAGTTTTTTGTGCAGCCGGGGCATTCTTTCACAAAGCTTACAAACTTGTGTTTTCTGTTGAGCATCTATTGAGGGTCGTGAGCATGTCGTAGCAGCTTGTTCATATACCCAGCAATGTTGGCAGCACTTACAAGATTGGTGCAGCCAAGGATTTTGTCCCTCCTCTTTGCTGGCTCTAGTGGACCATGTGTCTACGGCCATGGTAGAGTGAGGTTACAAAGCCTTAATTGGTTGCCCATCTAGCTTGATTGATATGGACTGCAAGAAACAAATGGCTGTTTTGAAGTCTCCGTTCGGGCATCCGAAGCTATGGTTGATATGGACTGCAAGAAACAAATGGCTGTTTCAAGTCTCCGTTCGGGCATCCGAAGCAAAGGTAAGAAATGGTAAGAAAGGCTTTGCTCCTTTAAGCTGATATGATGCAAGGCTTTGTTCCTTTATGCAGGACCGATTATTTCTTCCCTTCAATGCCTGGTCAAGGCATTGGATCATCGCTGTAGATTAAATACTTCAAACCCACAAGCAAGGCATATACGTCCGATGATACGGTACGTCCCATACCATCTACTTCGGTATGGTATGATATACCATGTCCACAAGGTGTTAGACTTGTATCATCAGTATATCCCATACCATCCGATTTGGTATGGTATGATGTACCATGTCCCCAAGGTGTTAGACTTGTGTCATGGCTATGTGTAACAACTTAAGACCTCACCCAAAATAACTAGTCGAAAGGTATTTTTTTTGGCTTCTTAATCTTGTATAAGTACTCAAGATTTTCTTGATAAATAATTAATGTCAGACTAAACACACGCCTACACGAGTCCTCACATACTCTCTCCGTTCAAATCCTAATGTCCTTGTCATGCTAAAGGTTCAAATCTATTCAAATCTAATAACAAACATCACGATTGGTTCGTGGTCAGCTTCTATGAACTCGTGTTGCAGTGTTTCTTAGTCCACATAGGCTATAGGCCGAGTTCGTTTTGATACCATTTATAACAATCTAGAATCTCTCCTAAAATGGTCAGCTGAAAGGTATATTTTTAGGTTCCTTAGTCTTGTATAAGTACTCAAGATCTTCTCGCTAAATAACTGATGTAAAACTAAACATACATCCATACGGGTATTCACACTACCCCCACCCCCTTGGAATGTTAAAAATCAATTTTGATGGCTCTGTTAAAGATTATATTCGGTGGTCTCATTTCATCATTAGAGATACCCAAGGATATAACGCCGTGCCGGAGGGCTATATGGGCGTTTAGAGTAATGCATGTGCTGCGAGAAGGCACCCAAGATGCTGAATAGATGGCTGCCAGAGCTCTACAAGAGGACTTCTTCATCTCGGATGCTGACCATCTACATCCTGTTTTGGCTGGCATTCTGGCAACAGTTGCTTATGGGATTTTTTCTATTTACCCGAGCTTAGGCCCAGCCTGTTAGTTCATGTACCTTGTATTTTTTCCTTCACAGGCTTGCCACCTACCTTATATCACAAAAAAAAAAAAAAAAACTTTTTTTACAGATGTCTCCAAAGAGGCTGTGTTGAAAAAAAAAAAAAATCTTCTATATTGATCATTATATTGTTGTGTGGCCCATTACTCTCTCAAGGAAATGAGCTTTCATGAGTAACAAACATAGCCTAATTGACCACGACAAGTCATCTATCAAGCAAATACAAAAGTAATCTTATACATAAGAGAAGGTCATGTGCACCTTGATTTTGACAATATCAAGTGAAGAATTTTTTTCTCACTGCTCGCACCTCAATCATATAAAAAGAAAAATATTAGTGACATGCACTTAATTTGTGCATGCACAAAACTCTTTCTCTACCGAAAATCAAAAGATCTAGACTGCGAATGCCTATATGCTCTGTAGAATACACATCACATAAATACAATATAGGCTCTACTTGAGAGTTATATGAAACCGATACATCAAAAGCATTATGTGGTTCATAATGCGCCTACAACATACATGCACATACTCATAGCTATCTTATAATGACCTATGAACGACTAAAGCATCACACTTAGTGCTTTCGAATGATTCGAGCGAACATGGATTAAGTGTGTGGGGTTCAAGAACATGACTATATGCGTGTGCATATCTAGGATGCTTCACAAATTAATTTGTGAAATGATTTATACATCACACATTCCCTTTGAAATTATTCGTCAAAAATAATTTATATAACTCATGCTCTTCTCAATGTCATGTGGGCTGTACTTAGGAATGATTAGGACCCACATGCCATCATCTTATGTTGTTCATAGTCTACCTACATCTACATGGATGTGTATATCTATCATCCGTCATTAGCTAATTCGTGAAATGATTTGAACATCGCAGCTTTGGTATGAATTGTTAGATTGTTAGGAGACTAGTTAACCAGATTGAGCGGCCAGAGAATTTCTTGCATAGGGTCAAGAGGACAAGTTTCGTCATTAAAATTTGATGTAAGATGAGAATTCAGAGAAGCTAGCTAATAATTTATTTGACCCTAGTTTACAACTCAATGGTTATACCCCTCTACCCGGTAACTATAAATTCTATAGTCAAGTTTGTCTTGATTCATCTTCAGGAATTTAATCCTAGATGTTATAATGTAGATGAGGCTCTCTTTCTTTCTCTCAAAAAAAAACTTTGAGCACTCAAGATATACAAATTGAACAAAATTCTTATACTGCATCACAACATAGACTTAGAAGATCAAAGATAATCTCATTTACGAAGTTAATTTAATATTTTAAATGTAAAAGAGTACGGTAAAGATGATCAAGCATTATTTTGTCAAAATGACGAATAATCTAAAATTTTACACTGCAGGAAAGAGAACAAGTAAATAAAGTTTAGTAAGAAAAAACCTTTAAATAACCAAATTACTTCCAAATGTTGATGGTCATGTAGTCTTACCATGCATTGATGTCTGATGGACTTGTTTAACAACTTAAATGATGACATGATATGAGGACCATATTCTAGCCTCTCCTTTTTCAGTTTCATTTACATGTTCTTTATAATATTGTCAATACCCACCATGTCAAATAATCTTCAGGACCGTTGGCATCGATGCTTTCGCATATTAATTAATGATAGCTTCAACTTATGGTCTCACGAAATGCTCATCGACAAGGAAACATCAAGTTTTGGTCTTTCTTATTTCATTAACTGAGAGATTCCCAATGAGTTCTAAATATTTGCTGCCGCATAAATTAATGATAACGGAGAGCTCTCTCGCACTCTGTTGTCCCTCAGTCACCCGCCCAAAATTATAAAAAGAAGCCATTAATAATAAGACTCTCCATGTAATTTAATTTTTGGATAGAAAGCCATATGGGTTCGGGTTGTCTCTTTAGCGCGAAAAAATGATCCATTTTCTTCTGCAATATTGACCATTAGATCGCATATTACACGCATGTTGATGCACTCCCTTTTTTTCTCATCACCAACACAAATCTCGAAGCAGCTATTGCGCAATCTAATGATTGATATCGTAAACGAAGATGAATTAAGACACAGCCCGAACCGAAACCACGTGCCCGGGTAATAAGTCCCCGCATGAGCTTTTTTTTTTTTTTTATAACACGAAAAGAGATTTTGGTAACTAGGTTCTATGCCTGTGTAACCACTAGACAGGCTTCACCTAGAAACTTAGATATGCCTCCCCCCTTGATCAAACCATATCAAACAAAAATGATTTCTATTTCTAACTCACCAGTTGCATATCCTATCCACGTTCCCGCACCCAAACACATTTGGCTCAGCTTCGAATCGGACCCAATTGAAGACCTCCGCGGTCAAGCGGTGAAGGTCCCAGCGGTTCAAAAAGCCCGTCCTACCCGTCTACGTACCCCAAACGCCGGGGCGTTTATAAACCCATCCCACCTGCTTTAAGATTCGCTTAACCCACTAGATTCTCCCCGGAACACTTCAAACAAAACGTCAAAATGGAATATAAATCGCCTGCCTTTTTTAATCTACTGAAATCCCATAGCAGTTTCTCCCATAGAGACCACTCGTCGTCGTCTTCTACTAAGCTCTACTCTCTCTCGGGGGTTAAAGGGATGAAGGAATCGAGATTTCATCTCTCCGCCTCGCCGGAGGCCACCGACGGATCTCCGCCCTGCGGCCGGCAGATCCCCCGGCGGAGCCGACCCATCCGCCCCTCCGACTGCCCGCGCTCGCCCTTCCGCCCCTCTTGCTCCTCCGTCCCCTTTTCCTGGGAGCAGCGCCCGGGGATCCCGAAGACCCCCGGCACCCCCAAATCCCTCCCCTCCGATCCCCTCCTCCCCCTTCCTCCACCCCTCCGGTCCTCCTCCTCCGACAGCTTTCGGAAGAAGCGATCCGACGCCAGGACCGCCGCCGCCGCCGCCGCCGCAACCGCCGATCCTTTCGCGGCGGCCCTCGCCGAGTGTGCCAAGGAATCCCGCCCGGCGGCGACGGAGGAGTTCTCGCGGAGGAGCGAGAAGCCCACGGTCCGGCAGCGGAAGGCGGCGGTCTGGTCGATCTCCGACCGGTTCGGGATCTTCGGCCTGGTCGGGGCGTGCAAGAGTGGGAGGGGCTCCGTCGCCGACTCCACGGTTTGCGTCCCCCGGTCCAGCCTCCGGACCGGCGCCGCCTACGGGCTGTTGAGCGGCCGAACCGCGTGACCCCGTTTCCCGGTCCAAGCAAAGGTTAAATACTTAATACTATACAATAAATCTGTGTTTATTACTATCGTTTGTGGGAGTAATGATGGTTTGTTTTTATTTTATTCATCGTTGTACAATTAATTGAAAAAGTATTTAAGTTGGAAACGGGGACAGGGTTGGCCCTCCACATTTGGCAATATGGAATTATGACTAGGATCAGAATCATTAGATTTAGATGGCTACTGTTGTTAAGTTGGCTAGATCTACCCTCTTTCATCTCCCTCGGTAACGTTGCCTCCTCCTATGCCTCTATAAGAAATTGTATCCCGCACTGCATGCGCATCTGCAATCATCTTGTCTCCTTTCTATAAGTATCATTCATCATTCACTTATTTTGGCGGTAGACAGAAAGATGAGGTGATTAGCTTCGTACAGGGACCTTGAGTTGGTATCTATCACGAACCCATACGTAGTTTAGTCTACCATTTGATGGATGGGATGGTCGAGATCCATCAAGCTTATTTACGATAGATTTGATAGGCATATTAATAGTGAAATTCACATTCTATCCCAAGAGCTTGAGCATAGATAGAATACGGCACCATTAACCATCTCATCTTATGAGTCAGTTTGGACGCAATCATGGGTCGGTGTGGTCTCGCAGGAGTAGGGTTGGTATGGGTTCTACTAATGAGTTCACGTATGACACGGTATCTGAAAAGGGAACAAATCAAAATCATGGAAATCACCTCTTGCCTCTTTTAGGGGTTCGATTAATTCCATGTCGAAAAATATTATAGGGTAGAGAATGAGTAGCACCTCCTATCTAAAAAGAATTATTAGAAGGTGGAGATATTGATTACATTGTCGCTTATTGACAATTAGTATCATGTAGAGAGAAAATATACAGTAGATGAAGTGTGGAAAGGCTTTTGTCACCAACGTACAGGAAGAACGTATGGAAGTGCCCGCTTCAAGCACATTAGGAAAAAAAAAAAAAAAGGAGGGCCACCAAGGTATTTATGTTTGATGCTTAATGTTGAAGTCGATAAAAATTGCCATGATAGTTATGAACACAATCCTAGAATTCGCGTGCTACAGCATGAAGTATATATTGTTTGTGTTTATTGTGGTGGATGCCGACAATGAGGCATGCTAGACCCACACGAACATGTAGGTGGCTTTTGCATTCGTGCAATGTGAATCATATAACCAGGCTCACCTGATTGGCCTTTCGTGACCCCTGCATTGGAATGGGGAAGCGTGTCCTTGACAGCGGCTCTGAAGCTGCTTAGATGTCCATACAAGGTTAGGGGTGGCAAAATATGATCCGACCCGCCAATCCGACCCGTGTTCGACCCGCCATAAATAGGTTTGGGTTTGGCCTAAACAGATTCGGGTCGTAAACAGGTCGACCCGTTTAACCTGTTTATTAATTGGGTTGGATACGGATTTTAGATGTCTGACCCGTTTAAACCGTTTAACCCGTTTAACTGTTGGGCAGGTTAAACAGGTCTAAACAGGTTAAACGGGTTAAACAGTTTAAACAGGTCTAAACAGGTAAAACGGGTCTAAACAGGTCTAAACAGGTCGGGTTGGGTAGGTTAAACAGGTTGGGCTGGACAGGTTAAACAGATTTAAACAGGTTAAACGGGTCAGGGTGGGCAAACAGGTTAAACAGGTCGGATCGGGTTAGGTAAACAGGTTACCTGTTTATTAAACAGATTGAACGGATCAGGTCGGGTTACCTGTTTAATAAACAGCTCAGGTTCAGATTGTAATTTCTGACCTGTTTAATAAACAGGTCGGGTTCAGGTTTATGATTTTCTGATCCGACCTGCATGTGACCCGACCCGTTTATGACTCGACCCGATCCGATTGCCACCCTTACACAAGGTAGAGGTGGTAATTGGGTTGGATTAGGCTGTATATTGGTTGGATCAAAAAAATTTCAAATATAAATTCGACATATTTATTAAACAGATCGAGATTTGAAACATGAATCTGCCATGTTTAATAAACAGATAATGTGATCCGACCTACTTACCTGTTTACTAAACTGCTTAACCTATTAAATTGTGTAATCTATATAACCTAAATATTAGAGCTCAAAAAATTATCTAATTTTTTTTAAAAAAATCTCAATCATGTATCATACAATCAAGCTATGACCTCCGAAAGTTTCGTATATATTTTGCCTTCCTAATATGACATATCCTAGCTTGGATCCAGGCTGGTCCCATATATAGTATTAAGTTTGATGATCCTTTTGAATTAGGTCAAGTGACATGTTTATAAATTATCAATAGATTCTGTTCAACGGCTGCAGAGGTATTTTGGGTGATCTACATTTGTTTAGAAAAAACAAAAACACGTGGAACACCCAAAATTATAACAGCAGTATCAACGCTTACATCCTTCCACTTTTCTTCTCTATTTCCTCTATTTCTTTGGAAAAAAATCTTGACAATTTTATTTGCAGATCTCAGTAATTTAAGTTTTTTTATCAGCTAACAAAATATTTATTTATTGTAATAGCGTCAGAGAAATAGGGACCACATCCTGGAATTCCTATTGACAGTTCCGGATTGGCCAAGAGTGGCGGGCCCTCACTAGCTTCTCACCGCAGGCTTAAAATGTGGGCTACTGGTCAGCTGATGAAAATTTTAATTGGAAATGCTTTAAGAACTCCAAATTGTAACCCGAAGGACTCTGTCGGTGTGCCATGTAATAAAGCATTGTGAATGGTGCAGAGCAGCTGAGTCATCCGTTGAGTGATTTGTTGAGTTACCATAGCATTGCCATATTATGATAACATGGACATGGCAATATAATATATAAAATAAATATTACAATATAATAGAAAGTACAATATTATTAATTAAATTAATATTTCATATTATATCTAGAGAGAGTAGGGATAATATGTGGATATCTACACAACAGCTTAAATAAGATCAATCTATATTAGATACCGAGTTTTTGACAACTTTCTATCAAAAAAAAATTATACGATTCAGAGATTCTTAATATATGCATCATTATTGATGCATCTAGTGGTCCATGATTGACATTTGAATAATATAAACAATGCATATATATATATATATATATATATTGATCACTATATGCATAGACTAGATGCTTCCAAATCATATAATTTTTTAATAATAAGTAGTTTAAAAATAATGGATCATATCCCGTGACTTGGATGACAAGAGCTAGGCACTTGAATAATCGATATGTATCGATATTTGTTTTTGGATTGTTTGGATGCTCATGCAATTCTAGTAAGGTTGTTGGTCCTAATGAAACGACTAGGAGCTTAACATTAGCATTCAAGCTATCAAATATGATCTATTATTCTAATTTGCTTACTATAAAAAAAATTCATGTGATTTCAAAATTTCTAATATATATATTTATTGGTCAAAGAATATTTATTGTCTCGTATTTTTTAAACTACTTATTTTTCATTGCTAGATGCATAGATAATGCGTTGACTAGAAATTTCTAAATCACATTTTTTTTTTTTTGAAAAATTACTCAAATACCTTCTCAACTTAGCATCAGTTTCACTTAATAATCTTTGTGTTTAAAATATTTCAAATGACATTTTAAGTTAGTTAAGTGGTTTAATATGGTTTCTATATCTATGTCTCTTTATCTAAACTTATGAGATTCTATTATGTAATGGTCGACTGAGATTTTTAGAATTGAAATGCCTTTGTTTTGGCGGCAGTGGTGGATGAACACAGACTTTTGACGATGTTCCATAAAATGCTTGCGGTGGCGGTGGAGGGCAATTTGCCAGTGGAGAGGATGGTGAGGAGGGTGTTCGCATTTAGATATGGAGCTTGATGAAGCATCAGCAAATGATTGGGAGACGGACTATGAGGTGACCTGCAGGAAGTTTGGGGAGAGTACGAATGAGAGGCGCTGCTGGAGGTGGTGTTTTGGAATTTGAGGGACTCGAGGCCGACACCAGTGCCATCAATGTAGAAAGGGATGGCACTGGTCAGTGGGTTCTACAAGAATTTGTTGAAGTTGTTCTTGGCATGGGATGGGGTGCAGAACCCAGTGGCAACCATGGAGGAGGCCATCTCAAGTGAGGAATACAAGACATTGGTGGTTTTTGATTGAATACTGTTAGAGGAGAAGCATGCAAGAGGCGGTTTTGGGTTAGAAATTAATCAAAGTACTTTTTTTTCCTATTTAAGTCCTTCTTGATTTTTGTTCTTTGTAAATTTAGTGTTTGGTATGAAGCTGGACTTTGAATAAAAGAAATTGACATGTTATTCCCTATTTATTATTGTTGTGGTTTTGGATGGGTTATGCCACATAGGAAAGGTGGACTCAAGCCTTGTCTCTGAGAATTATGGCGGCAAGGAATGCCTTAGCTAGAATTTTGTTCCATGGTCCCATCTCCTTCTGTCTCCCTCTCCATGGAAAAATTAATGTGGTGGAGAAGAGGGGGTTGGCCATGCAGGAGAAGTGAGAGGGGAAGAAGACAATAAGGTGGAGGTCGAGGTCGATGGAGAGGACGGATGAGAAGGAGAGTAGATGGGGCTTGGGACCAAGTTGTATGGAGAGGATGGATGAGGATAATAGCAAGGTTTAGAGAAGAGGAGGAGGAGGACATGTTGGAAGTGGAGCAGGTGGTTGGAGTGGATGGAGCTTGAGTGGGACCTGGTTAAGTAGAGAGAAAGGATGGAGTGGATGGATGAGGGCAATAGTGGAGTTTAGAGAGAAGTAGGAAAAGGTGTTGGAAGAGGAGGTGGGGTGAGTGACGAGAGATGAGAAGAGCAGAAGAGAGAGCCGATAAATAACTCATTTTGGTGAGAGCAAAATTATATTTTATGATGGCATGTTAATAATGTTGGGTATTGGTTGGAGCTCGGAGCTATATTAAACTACTTAACTAACTTTAAAGTTACTTTGAAACTTTTTAAACTTAAGAGGTACTGATGTGGAGAACATTAATCTCGGTGTTGCCCAAAGTGCGGTTCCTCAATACAGACCGAATTGAAGCAGAAAGAGGATGCCACATGCCTTCGAGAAGACCATTGGAGGACGATTAATTCTTATTTATCACGTGGCCCGGATCATTGTGTCGGTTTCGCCAACTTGGCCATAATTGCACGGCCGTTGCCTTTAACATGACAAATCGTTACCGTGTAGTTATTAGCCGACATATGACTACTCTACAGTTATTACAGGCAGTACGGTTATTATGCCCACCGTTAATTTTGGTAACAGACATTGAGCCCGTCCTATTTATAAGGGGAATGGGAAACTCTCAGGTAGGTGGTCTTTTCTTCAACTCTATGTTCTTTCGAATAACTCTCTCTCTTTCACGTGTTCTCCTAGAATTTGACTAACTTGAGCATCAGAGGATCTCGCCGACTAAAAATTTCCGGCACATGGACTTTGTTTTAGGTCGAGCCAGCATCCTGAAAATGACATCAAATACAACACCATCTCCGCTAACCGAAAAGACCTTGACCTCAGGATTTTGCCAACCTCAAATCTACTATGGGACACCATCGACCTTAGTTGCCCTCGAATTTTAGCAGCAAAGGTACTAAGTGAAACTAGCTCTATGTTGAGGGGGTGTTTAAGAAATTTTCATAATGAGTAGTTTAATGATGGTAAAGCTCTATGTTGAGGGGGTGTTTAAGAAATTTCCCTTCCTCCCCCCTTTCCCTTTTTTTCAGCAAAAAACAAAAAAAAAAAAAAACACTGATTGTTGGTGTCCGAGCCATCAATCGCCCAATCTGGCATGACCTTGTTAAAACTAATGCCATTATGTGCTCAAGTGAATGAGAAAATCAATACATTCCCTTTGAAAATCAATGATGGGTCATCCAAATTCAAGATCGGGATAATTAAACATTATCTACAATACAAAATGGCCTAGAAACTAAAATTTGTTTTTTTGATTGTGTTTAACCTCATCATCAAATCCTAGAGAATTTAAATATATTTATGTTTTAAGATATGTGGAGCATAATTTATAAAGTGGATTTCCAATTCATGTGCCTTATCATATATTTTATTACACTAATGCAATGGATACCAACCATTTTGACAGCAATACGATGATTATAATGGAGACCATTAAAATGGATGAATTTTCATTTCTAGACCTTTTTTTATAATGATATCATATTAGATGGTTTGAATCTTGAATTTAGATGGTCCATTATTGGTTTCCAAGGAGGATGTACTGATTTCCCAATTCACTCGATGACGCGGAACGGAGGTAGGGTTTATGTGGTGGACTCGGACGGAAGGGCTGATCTTCGTTCTCTCTTTTTGTTTTTCTCAAGTAGCGGTTAGGGTTTTGATTGATGGAAGGATGAAAGAAGAAGAAGATGATAATGATAAAGAGATTGGGTTCTATGGATGGCGGCCAAGTTAAGGAAATGGCGAATAATTGGACTGGGGCTAGAGTTAGAGCATGGTGATGATGGATGCAAGAAAGATGTAAGGAAGATAACTAGGTCTTAATTGAAAGAGTCTCATCTTCGCTCAAGAACTCGGGTTGGCATGAAGGAGGAGAAGGAGCCTTACTTTTCCAGCTTCTACCGATGAAAAACCTCGGCGTCTCACCAAGGATTTTCAAGGCGTCTCACTTAGGAAGAAAAGAATCTTTGGAGTCTCACCAAAGGAGGAAGAAGAAGCCTCTCGCCTCTAGATCACACGAGCAATTGAAAACCAAATAAATTATGCTTTATTCTTCAACGTCGACCCTTTAAATAGATGGGACGTTGGAACAAAATAGAAAATTATTCTCATGACAAAACTCAGATTAAGACTCATGACTAAACTCAAATACTAAGGGCTAAAGGACTTCTAACCAAAGTAGGATTTGACCAAGTCAAGGGACCAAGTAAGACTCCTAATCAAAGTAGAAGTGGACCAAGTCCTCTTTTCACACTACATGACGTGGATCCCTTGATGCCATTTGACAATCAATTACATGGACTCAATTAAAAGACTCAATTCAGCAAACTACAACTCAATTAAGGACTCGATTGACAAAACAAACAGACTAAAAATCAAACCCAAACTTTATGTGCACGCCCTAAGGATCGGGCGCCTTGCTTCTAAGTGACGATTTAAACATGACACACATCTAGGATGACTCAGGCTCCTACGCTTACATCACTCGAGCACATAATAACATATATCATATCTCATTTTCATGGTGTGATCTACTATCTTTAAAATGCTTACTATCAAAGATAATGATGGAAGGAGAAGGAAGAAGAAGATGATAATGATGGAGAAATTGGGTTCAATGGATGGTGGGCAAGTTAAGAAAATGGCGAATAATTGGATTAGGGCTAGAGTTAGGGCATGGTGATGATGGATACAAAAAAGATGTAAGGAAGACAACTAGGTCTTGATTGAAAAAGTTTCTGTTGCCCAAGGTGACAAGCCAAGAGGGGGGGGGGGTTGAATTGGTTTCTCTTAATTTTTACTATCTTACTTATGTCAATTGATGAGTTAGTGGAATTTAACAAAGCACAATACAAACACACAAGAAGTATAGTGGTTCGGTGCTCTCCTAAGCACCTACGTCCACTCCCCAAGCGACCCCTTGGAAATTCACTATAATCCCGCGGATTACAGTTGGATTATTTTCCGGGCTCACAATCCAAAAACCTTTACACTTTGGTTTTCCGGGATCACCAAAAACCTATGTTGGTTTTACGGGCTCACCAACGAACCTATGTTGGTTTTTCGGGCTCACCAACGAACCTTTACAATTGGTTTTACGGGTTCATCAATAAACCTACACCGTTGGTTTTGCGGGCTTACCAACAAACCTTTACAAGGTGATTAATAAAAGAAGTAAGAAGATTTAAGCTCCTAGATGAGCAAATATAACAATTATAATCTACAAAGAAGAGTTTAGAGAATAGTTATCGCTTGATGAGAATTCTCTCTTCTTTGTCAAGGATGCTTCACTCTTCAAGGGTGGATGGAGCTCTTAATGACTCTTGGAATCTGCTCAACCACTTTCTTTTGACTCTTGAATGAAGCACTTGGATGAAGAAGATTAGGGCACTTGTCTTTCTTGTGTACTTTTTGATATTTTGCAAAAAAAATGTTTTCTTTGATGAATAGTGCCACTTTAAATAGTTTTCTTCATCCATTGGACAAGCCCCAATGGTTAGAATTCAAAAACTAGCCGTTACTCACTGTTGGAAGGTCAAAAAGTACTTCTGCAGAACTAGCTGTTATGCTTCTGCCCTTGCTTGGGTCGACTCAACTTTTACTGGGGTCGACCCAACTTTCACTTGGGTTGAGTGGGTCGACCCTCTCAGAACCACAGAACCTTGTATTTCAGCCTTCCTTCACTTGGGTCGACTCAACATCTTTTTGAGTCGACTCAAGGTTCAGTTGGGTCGACTCAACTTCCACTTGGGTCGACCCTCTCAGGGTTTCCAGAGAACTTATTTTTGAATGTCATTGCCTTTGGGTCGACCCTCTCAGTGTTTGGGTCGACTCAAGTTTGGGTCGACTCAACTTCCTCTTGGGTCGACCCTTTCAGTGTTTCCAGAGAACTGTTTTCTTGAGGTTTGAGAGGCTTGAGGTTTGGGTCGACTCATCCTTTCCTTGGGTCGACCCAACTACTGTTCATCCGTGCCATTTTTGTAGAAGTGTGCCAGATGCTTTCTTGATGTGCCGGGGTCGACCCAATCAACCTTGGGGTCGACTCAATCCACACTTTGCTGCAACTCAAGGTTAGATTCATCCATATAAACAATGAAATGCATCTTTATCTTATTATACGAATTGTACTGAGAGTAACAGACTTATAAATGATGTATCGAATTAACTTGTAACATACTCTTGATTATTGTATTAATCATCAAAATACCACTATCATCTCAGTTTCACCTTTGCTCAAGAACTCGGGGTTAACATGAAGAAGGAGGAGTCTCACCTTTCCAACTTGTACCAATGAAGAACCTCAGATTCTCACTAAGAGTTTTCAAGGCGTTTCACCTAGAAAGAAAGGAACCTTTGGAGTCTCACCAAAGAAGGAAGAAAAAGTCTCTCGCCTCTAGATCACACAAGCAATTGAAAATTAAATAAATTCTACTTTATTCTTCAACGTCCACCTCTTAAATAGATGGGGCATTGGAACAAAATAGAGAATTAATCTCAAGACAAAACTCAGATTAAGACTTATGACTAAACTCAAATACTAAGGGCTAAAGGACTTCTAACCAAAGTAGGATTGGACCAAGTAAGACTCCTAATTAAAGTAGAAGTGGACCAAGTCCTCTTTTTACACTACATGACGTGGACCCCTTAATGCCACTTGGCAATCAATTACCTGGACTCAATTAAAAGACTCAATTCAACAAACTATAACTCAATTAAGGACTCGAGTGACCAAACTAACGGACCAAAAATCAAACTCAAACTTTATGTGCACGCCCTAAGGATTGGGCGCCTTGCTCTTAAGTGATGATTCAAACACAACAGAATGACTCGGGCTTCTGCTCTGCATCACTCGAGCACATAATAACATATATCATATCTCATTTTTATGATGTGATTTACTATCTTTAAATTGTTTACTATCAAAGATTATAATTTGGAGATTCCTAGCTTATGCATCCAGTGATTAAAAAAATGCACTATGTATGTTATGTAACTGCCCATTTTGTCTATTGGATACATAAGCTAGAGATATCCAACTTATGTATTTTCTTATGATATATAATTTGAAGATGATAGATCAAATATATATGAGATAAAAAATGCACTATGTATGTTATGTAACTACCCATTTTGTCTATTGGATACATAAGCTAGAGATCTCCAACTTATATATTTTCTTATGATATATAATTTGAAGATGATAGATCAAATCCAATGATTTGATATATATATATATATGAGATAAAATCTAATAAATTTATATGATAAAAGCATAACTGCGTGAAAGCATCTAAAGATTGTCATATGACGCCAAATTAATCACAAGCAATCTGAACTAATATTGAAGTTGTCTATTCATATATGGTCACCGAAAGCCTATAAGGGCTCATTTGGTTCGCGGGAAGTATTTTTCCTCCTAGGAATATGTTTTCTAGGAAGAAGATTCCTAGAAAAAGAATGCCTCGGAATGTACTTTTGGTATGTTTGGTTTAACATAGAAAAATGACAGATTTTTAGAGTGCTTATGTTTGGTTGACCATCCATTTTCCTGAAAAAGTTATGTGTAATTTCTATTATACCCTTAATAAAAGTTATATCTTTAATGCCTCTTTAATGCTGAAGGGTCTTTTTGGAAAAAAATAAAGATGGAGTAATTTCCGCCTCATGGAAAAATAATTTTTTCATATTTTTCATCAAAAAGACTTTTCCACAAATGTGGGAATCATATTCCCATAGGAATATAACTTTCTCATATCTCTCCTTTGAAAACTCCAACCAAACAAGAGGCATTTTATTACTTTTCCGTTGACCACACTTTTTTCCCCTTCTTTTCCTGCGAACCAAACGAGCCCTAAAGCTATGTCAAAATGTTGGAACCAAGGATACCCAAATGTAGCTTTCTCTCTTAAATGGGTGGCAAGTTATTTCTTCCATTATAACTTGAATTTGCTGGTTTGCCGTAAATGTTCAAAAGATTCTCTCTCTCTCTCTAGAAATTGACCAATATACTCATATGTTCATGCTTCTCTAGGTAGGTAAGCTATTTTTCTATACATAGCATTTATTCATAAAACGAGAGAAAAGTCATTTTTCCATCAATCGAAAAAATTACATTTTCATTTTCTTTCTAAAATATCCCTGGCCCTTAATATAATAACCATAATATAATGATATAATATCATCTATAATATATTATTATAATATGATAAATATCGCTAACCTAATATATTATATTATTATAATATAATAAATAAATAATCTATATTATTATATATTATATTGGGCTAAAACCAAGTCGAATACCTCTGCATCATATTTATTCTAAATGGATGCAGATACAAATCACATACTGGAAATATGAATATAAATAGGGATATCAGTTGAATAATTAAAATTTATGGACACAATTAAAAATACGTAGTAGATAGTAAATCAAATTAATAGCATGTTAATACCATCATATATCTTCTTAGAAGTTCAAGAGTGCTCTATAAATTAAATAGGATAAAAAATAAAATTGAATGTTCAGATACCAATCGAATAATTGTTTTTTCATTTTTATATTCATTTTTTATGGATGCTCAAATTTCTATCCATATTCGATAGTTTCGGATAAAAAAAGATGTGAACAGATATTATCTGATTCACTTTCACCGCTAATATTATATTATATATAATATAATCTAATACATTATAATATATAATATAATATAATATAATACAATACTTTATTATCATATAATAATATGTTATTATTATAATATAACTATTACAAATAATATATTATATTATAATACACTATATTATTATTCTAAACTATTTTAATATAATATAATAATATTATATTATATTTTATAATATTGATAATATAATATATATTATCGATGTTATATATAATATAATATTTATACAAAAATATGATATTATGAAAAATATGGATAGATCTTAGCAACTTATCCGGAAAAGTATTAATGCAAAAGAACATATATAATAGATTCTGAAGCCATTTTCCAATGCATAAAAGAATATAGGTAGATTATTTTTCGATCTAAATATTTTTTAGGAAACACTTACCTAGAACAATACGGATTTTTGGATAAGTTTTTCCTTCTAAGCATGAGCCCTCATTTGAACCATTGTCTTATTCTTGCGTTTTAATTTTTTTGTAGTATATATTTTTTTATAGTTCTTTCAAAAATTTGTGGGGAGAGAGAAAATTATAAAGGGCATGCGTCTCCTATGAAAAGGATTTACTTAATTGGAGAGGATTCAATTCGTTATAAAAGTGATTAGCCATGGAATTCGCATTTGCATCCAATAGCGCCTACGTGCCAAAATTGTTCACCACCAAGTACATGACAAGAGGTGCGAGTGCTTGGTAATAACGTTAATTTTGTACCAAGTTGCATGCATGATTACCTCCCATCTTTATCGAGTCATTTTCTACTTCAAAGCGGATTACTTGATGACAGACCTTCACAACCAAATGCCATCAATACCGAGGTCTTTCTAATTACTTATTTAGACTTACAGTGTCATTTTAAATGACTAATCTTCCCAAGAACATGCACATAAATGAAATGGAATGACTTCCTGCCCAATGATGGAACCTCCTAAATTGACGTACGTGGAATTGGAAGTAAGATTGATAGCGAACTCCAAGAACCACAGAACCAAAAGAACAAACACCAAACACCGAAATACCGGGGGAAGGATAATACTGAAGAGAAATAAATTTAGATAGAAAATAACATTTTGATTATAGTAGTAAAAATATAAGTATATATGCATATGTAGAAGAGAAATGAAGTGTTAGGTAAGAAGCTTTATCAAAATTATATTAGTGCATTTCCTGAGTAATTTGAGTAGCTAGCCAAGTCGATGCCAGACATTTTTCCTTGCAAAAACGTGGTATTTAGAGAAGAAAACATCATAAGAAACCTAAAATCAGAATTGAAAGACAAAAATAAAAGGGGTGTTATTAAGGAATTTTGGTTGTAATCTACCGATTCCCTTCATCGGTTCAATCATACCATGCCAACCTTTGGTCATTATGGGATAGATCTTTGGTTTTTCTAACAATGATTTTATTGGAATTTTTTATAAAGGTGGGCTTCCATTGATTATGGACTAATTTTAATTTGATTTATTATGTAATATGGGCGGAGTTATCATCTGAATGAATGTTTAAGGAGCCTATAATTAATTTATGATCATGTGGTTATTTTGGATTCTATTGTCTTAGTCATGTGATGTAGAGAGTATTAGTGTAGGCCTAATTTGGTGTATGATGGACCTATTAGCATTACTAATTGGCTAGATCTCCACTCCACGAATACATATATTTGCTTATAGAGAATTTCTAAGGCATCAAGGTCTCTACGTTCCTAGAAGGCATCTATCACATTGAGGAGACCAGCATCAAAGACGTGATGGAGAGGAAGATCTACCTCATTTTTTGTGCTTTCTTCTTCAGGATTTTGCTGTAATGATCATCAATGGCCGCTCAGGACTCTCAAGCTACACTTCGATCGATTTTGGTTTGATTTATGGTTGTTTATGTTCTAATCTTTTGCATGATGTCGATAAAATTCAACATTTGGTATTGGTGCTTGGATTTTGTAGGAGGTTAGAATCAAAATAATGGATCAAATCAAAAAGAAATCAGATTACAAAAATAGAAAAGGGGCATTAGGAAGAAATTAAAAATAATAATAACAACAACAAAAAAAAGAAAAGAAAAGAAAGAAGAAGAATGGACGGCGGCACTCACGTTCCCTACCGTGATGCCCTCCTCCTCCTCCTCTCATCGGGTGGCCAGAGAGGTCACCACCTGCTGCCTGGGATGGGTAGATTGTGAGCTCGGCTAGCGGCTGCGCCACCACATGAGGGTTTTTTCCCCCTTCCCTTCAGTTTTTAAGAAGGAAAAAAAGGAATCGTTGAATCTCGGTTAGCGGAAGGTTCTCCTCTCGATTATCGGAAAATCAGCGATCGGAGTGTCGGAAAGAAGGCGACAGACCACCAATTAAGGGATTTCAGCGGCCGCCGGTTTTGGCAAGGAGGGCCCACGGTTTTGGCCCCTCCTCCTCTACTCTATTGTGAGAAAGAAGAAAAAGATTTTGGATTTCGACCCAAAATCAGAATCTGGCTAGCCACTAAAAGGAATTTTTTTTAATTGAGCCCATGAAAAGTATATTATTTCACATAGGTCCATAGGAAATTTTATTTTAATCCCTATGTTGAAATTTTATTACAAAAGGTACCTGAATATTTATTTTATCCTTGTACTAAAATTTTATTACAAAGTAGTACTCTGATAATTATACTATGGTCCCTATAAGATATTTTTATTGCATAAAGGTCTTTCAACATGTTACTGTAAATTCTTTGTACTCTCACATTTGGTCTAAATATTGATTTGTTTGTGATCCCTGATTTGAATGATTGTAGGTTTCAGTGGATGGTGATCACGAAAGTGGCCTTTTCATTGAAATTTTCCTGATCCATCTGTTTGGTATTTCAAGAGATTGAGAGACATGTTAATATTTATAAAATGCATGCTATTGGTGTATCAAGGTTAATGAATGGATTTATGGGCATGGCTTGTTAATTTTTATTTTTTTTTTCTTCTAGAGGGTTGTGGGTTTCAATGGATAGTGACCACCAAAGTGGCCCATTCATTGAGGTTTGCAAGATCCTTCTATTTGATATTTGAAAGGAATTAAGAAGCATTGTGGAATTGTTGCACACAATCATCTTCCCAAAGAGAGTTTATTGCATGTTATAATTCTAAAGTAGAATATTTTTTAACTAGTAAGTGTGCATGGTCTAGGAATCTATTCTACCAAAGTAGATGGACCCCAAAAATGATGATACCTTACTAGTTGATTCCATTATATGCTGGAGAGGATACCTTATTTGGGTCACTTTTTTTCCAAAGTAAGTTTGTGGCATTGCACCAAGGGCTCTTATTAAAGTAGTGGTTATAAATATTTTCAAGTATGTTGGTTACCTATATTTGCCCATTAATTAACTGCATTGAGGTTGTTTTGCAGTTAGCACTTTTGCTATGAATAACACTACTGCTCCCATTGAAACTTTGATCAGAACACACAACAAACACTACAACAAATGTGGGTTTTGCCAACTCACTTTTTCCGACGCTAGGAAAAAGCGTCGGTAAAGTTTGGCTCAGTGCCAAGCTTTGCCGACGCTTTTACTTAGCGTCGGGAAATCTCAAGAAACAACGACGCTAATAAGCGTCGTTAAAACTTTTACAAACGACGACATTTATAAGCATCGTTAAAAAACATAAAACCCCCGACCGCTCGCTCGGCCCCCTCTCGAGTTCATTTTCTATCGGTGGATGCCCTACCTGCGCGCCGACTTCCCCGCTGCCGTCAACCTCACCCTCGGCTGATGTAAGCTTCCTCCTTCTCCTCCTCCTCCTCCTCTCCTCCTCCTCCTCCTCCTCTCCTCCTCCTCCTCAAACTACTCTCACCTCCATCCCTAGCCCCGATCGGCGATCGAAGATTCCGCTTCTCCGCCGCCGTCGACCTTGCCGTCGTTTGAGGTAAGCCTCCTACTCCTCCTCCTCCTCCTCCTCCTTGTTTTCTTCTTGTCTTTAACTCTCTTCCGGCCCCGTCTCCTCATCCTCTGCCGGTCGATGCCCTAGTTGCGCGCCGACAGCTCACCTCCATCCTGAGCGAGCTCTAGCTACTCCGTCGCCGTCGACATCGCCGTCGTCTGAGGTAAGTGATCCTCATACTCTCCGTCTTGATCCTCATACACATTTTCCTGTTATTGGGGTTAGGCAAAACAATGAACAATTGAAGAGAGAGCGCTGAGCAGCAGATGAGAAAGCAAAGGGATTTTGGATGGTAGACTAGTAGTATTTCTAGACTAGATTTCTTGTATCTTCTTCTCTCTATTTCCCCTCCATTCCTTTCCTTTTCCATGCCTAGACTCCTCTTTTTTGAGCTTGCATTTGCAAAGAGTGGTGTTAGATTCACCTTTAGCAGAGTGTACCAGTTGACTGGCTCAAAAATCCTGATAGGCATCGTATTTGGTGCGTATCCCATGTGTCTGATAAGTGCTTTAGGGTTTAGGAAACAACAAAGACCTGGTTTCAGTTCTGAAGATTGTGGTGGAGATGAAATCATTGCCTGATCTTGTTATTGATAGAACTGCATATACTGCAATGGTTGATGCATTGCTGGCTTGTGGGTCGACCAAGGGTAATATGTGTAACTTCTGAAGTGTTACCGTTGGCCTCTTTAATAATGATATTTTTTTTCATTCTTTCTTTTACTATCAAATTTTAACTTAACCATTGCATACATAAATTCAGCTTGTTGAGCTTGAGGGTACAAGATATTATTAGTTAATTGTCTAAAATCTATTTTCTGTGATTATGAATGGAATCAGAAATTGTTAGAGTTTGTATAGAAGAGTAAGGCTGTCAGTTTGTTTACAATATACATTATTTGTTTATGTAGATAAATGAATCTATTTCTATAAAGTATGAATACAAGAATTGGAAAGAGGAACTTCAAAGATTACTTCAACTTTTACAGTTCCATGAACTTGACGACTACTCATGAGATGAATTCATCAACACAAGGAAATGTGGACTTATAGCAGCCAACAAATAAATAAAGTGATCGTTCATCTTAGGAACGACTGACTTGAAACATTAGCATGCCACTGCAACTTGATCATTTACTCAATCAAATTTGTCAACAACAGCCACTTAAACACCAAAGCAGAACTCGATTGAAGCATGAAGGTTTAAACACTAGGAAGCCATAATATGTTTAACTGTACAAATATTCTCTCAAACATCTAAATCACTATTTAATTTTTTAATTCTTTTATTGTTGATTTAACGCTGGAATAGAAACTAAGTGCATAATTAGATACATAAGATTAAATCTAACATAATGCAATCCACATAACATAGAATATGTTGTATAATTCTCTTATTTCTTCATTAATTTGATAGTTTATAAACTTATAACTGTTTCTCATAGAAACTATGTAACTTTTAAAATTCTATAAATACTTACTTTAAAATTGAGAGCTCTTAGAAACCATTTAAGTGTTTTGGAACCATGTTCTGAAAGCAAAAGCCTGTAATGATATGCCTTCATTTTCAGTGCTTAAGAGTAATCCTGTAACCAGTTGATTTCCTAAAGCTTCTACAAGTTGAGGAGGAGCAAGATGAGGCTACTGATTTGGTTAGCATCCAACAGCATGTGCTTCTGAATGAGGGCATAGACAGGGTGACTTGGATATGGGATCTTCCTTGTGAAAGGTTTCTATGATTCTTTTTTTTTTTCCCACTGTGGAGGGATCTGTTCCTCCTATTTTTTATGCTACTTGGAGGAGTGCAATTCTGAAGAAGCTTAGAGATATTGGGAGGCTGTTGTTGATTAAAAAGCTATTAACAGTGGAGAATCAAACAAAGAGGAACTGGAACTTGCCTTTGAGATGTGTTCTGTGCTGAGCATTAGGAAATCGTGGGCTATTTGTTCATCAGTTGGAGAATGTTGGCAGGTTCTTAAGCATTTCTGGCATTTCTATACATTTGCTTAATGTATAGAAATTACTTCTATACATTGAATTATTAGCAATTTATTTAGATTTTATTTATTATTTAACTAATATTGCTTCTTTTTGTGCATACTAAGTAACAACATGCCGTGAGGAAAATGATTCAGAGATGTTGAGTTTCAGCACACATCCGTAGGATCTTCTTTCGATCAGTCCCCACGGTCTCAGCAGCCCAACGAGCCCCATCAGCACGAGTCTCAGTCTGAGCACGTGCCACCTGCTAATTGTCCAGACATGGATGACGTGCATATCCAGGGTAATTTGATTTATATTTTTTATATTAATTTTTCTTACAATCCATGGATATTTTATTTTATTTTTATAGATGGACTGGGGAGAGTGAGGAGGACACGAGGACCCACTCGAGCACAGGACGTGTGGAGTCTACGTGAGGATGAGAAGATCGTCGTTCAATGCAATGAACTGGGGCAGCCTATCAAGAGGAAGCAAGCATTTTATCGACTTTTCTAGGATCGGTTGCACGGAAGGGTCAGTTGTGTCTGCTCAACTATACGAAATGGAATGAAATGCTTCCTTCGTATAAGGTTGAGCTTTTTAAAGTTATTGAGGTAAAGAATTGAATTTGCTTACTATCATAATTTTATTTTTTGATTTATTATTGTTATAACATTTTTGACTTTGGTGTAGAAAAAGTTTGTCCTTCCTGCAAATAGCCATAATTGGGTGTTGAAGTCCGTCAACCGCAAATGGAAAGAATATAAGGCGAACTAAAGACGGACTGGAAGCACGTGGGCATGACTGAAGAGGAGGTGGCTCGTGTTTGCCCTCCTGATGTAATCCCTCATCAATGGAGGGAGCTTGTCCACTACTGATTTTCAGAGAAAGCTCAGGTTGTGTATATTTTTTCAATACCTTAGATTGTATTTACTAATAATATAGATTACAAATTTATATATTAAATATATTATATTATTTATTATTTTTTTGGAAAGACATATTTCAACATTGGTAGAGCTGCACGAGCCTCTCAGACTATTCCTCATACTTCAGGCTCGATGAGTTATACTAGGCGTAGAGCTGAATTCGTAAGTTTTTTTGAAACTCTTTACAACTATTTTAAATTGTTCTATCATATAGCATGTATCATGATAACTAGCTTGTCAATACACTTTTTGTTGTAGATGGATGATAATGGGAGGGAGCCTGGTAAGGTGGAGTTTTATAAGATGACTCACACCCACCGAGATGGCAGTTTTGTTCGGAAGGAGGCAAGAGATATAGTTGTATGTATTAATCTTTGAATCTTTCAACGATATTTTTATTAGTTCTATTATTGCCATACATTAATATGACTTTTTCTTTTGGACATTATAGGACAGGGCAACAACTCTTATTTCAGAGTGTGTCGGGGAGTCATCATCATCCGACGCGACCAGTCATGTCGAAGCTCAGGTGCTCGCCGAATTATTGGGCCCAGAGCGTTATGGACGAGTGAGGGGTTATGGCGTTGGAGTTACCCCCACTCAGTTGTCTGCAGTGGGAATGTATACAAGAAATGCTGGAGAAGATAGTAACAATACAGAAGTTAGTAGACTTCGGACAACAATTGAAGATATGAAGGATCGCCATCAGGCAGAGTTGGCGGAGTTGAAGCAGAACCAACAAACTTTGTAGTCTCAGCTTGAGCATATTTCATCAATGTTGCAGCGATTTCTCCCTCCTCAGGTAAATAACTATATATATTTGATGACTTTACATAATTATCACTTATTTTCATTAGTTAATGATTTTCATATTTCTAACTTCTAAAGTTTTTTTTTTTTTGTAGATTTCTGGTACTTCAACAGCTCGTAGAGATGATGATGGTGCTGAATCCGGTCCCTGATATTTTTGAGACAGTTATCTAAGAAGTTTTATATGTATTTTTCTTATATTTTTCAAAATACATTGTAATTCTAAACTTATTATGTAAATTTCATCATATATGACAATATGTGTTTTTTGAACGATCTGAATATTTGTTTTGATGTAAATGTAATGCAGGTTCATATTGCTATAATATGTTTCTTAATGTGTATTTGTTTTTCTAATTTTTTTCATTAAAAAAACCACTCCCGATGCTTTAAAGCATCGTTAAAAACCTTTTTTGGCATAGGCTGGCACGCTTTTGCCGACGCGAAAAAGCGTCGGTAATTACCGACGCAAATAAGCGTCGGTAAAAACATGCGATAAGCGTCGGACAAAATACAGCAACTAACCGCCACGCGACTGTTGTAGTTTATGCCGATGCTTTTTTGCGTCGGAAAAAACCATTCACCGACGCTTCACTAAGCATCGACAAAGCTTGACTTTTGCCGATGCTTTTACTTAGCGTCGGCAAAAACTTTCCCTACTCAGGTATCTCCGACGCTTTGGCGACGCTTGTTGTTGCGTCGGCGATACTTTAGCCGACGCTAAAAAGCGTCGCTAAAGGTCCAAAAAAGCGCCGGAATAGGTCTTTTTTCCTGTAGTGAAAATATGAAAAAGGTGACATTGAGCTAGCGTTGTTTTGATAGATTTGGATATTGCACTCATGGATGATCCTCTATCTAAGATTACTAGTGGGACTACTTTAGAACAAAAGGCTGCTTATAAAAAGTGGGAGAGAGCAAATCATTTTAGCTTGATGATCATGGAGAGGTCCATATCAGACTCCATTCTAAATACTATGCTTGACAATAGTAATGCTAAACAATTCTTTGATACCATAAGTAAGAGATATATAGAATTTGACAAGGCTAAGGTTGAAGAGCTAATGGATAAATTAATTAATATGAGGTATGATGGTATTGGTGGTGTTAGGGATTACATCATGAAACTAGAGAGTATTGCATCCAAGCTAAGTAGTCTTGAGATCCTTATCCCTAATGTTTTTCTTGTGTATCAAGCTTTTAATTTTCTCCCTACATAATTTAGTCAGCTTAAAACCACATATGATGCCTAAGGGGATAAATGGAATGTGAATGAATTCATTTCTAATTGTGTTCAAAAGAAAAAAAAATATCATAGGAAAAAAGGTGAGAGTGCTAGTATGGTGTATCAGTAACACCCTAAGGGTCCCACACACACACACATACATACATATATATATATATATATATATATATATATATATATATATATATATATATATATATATATATAAGCAATTGTTTCAAAAAGGGATGGTCAGACTCGGAATTCTAGAGTCCCACAAGCTATTATAAAGAAAGCTCTCAAGTGCTTATTTTGTAAACGGAAGGGTCATAAATAATTTGAATATTTCAAGTGTAAGAGTTATCTAGAGAAGAAAAAACCATGCATGTAGATGGTATTGTCTCTAAAAAGAGACTGGCTAAGGATAAATCCTCTATGTTGTGGCATAATTGATTGGGTCATATTTCCAAAGAGATGATTCAAACGTTAATTGATGATTAAATTCTGCCTTCACTTGACTTTGGTGATTTTAATACTTGGGTTGATTGTTTTAGGGACAAATTTACTAAATTTAAAAGAAAGGAGTCCACACATAGTAATAAACTTTTAGAACTCATTCATACAGATATCAATGGACTCCTAGATCCTGCTATTCATAATATTCAGCATTTCATTACTTTTATTGATGACTTTTCTTAGATTGGGTATATCCACCTTCTTAAGGAACAATCTGAAACACTTGATAAGTTTAAAATCTTTAAAACCGAGGTTGAAAAGCAGCATAGGAAGATAATTAATGTGGTGAGATTTGATCATGGTGGTGAATATTATGGTCGGCATAGTGAATTTGGCTAACAAATGGGACATTTGCGAAGTACTTGCAGGAGTGTGGAATAGTTGCTTGATACACCATGGTTGGAATCCTAAGAAAAATGGTGTAGCTGAGAGACGTAATAGCACTCTTAAGGATATATTAAGAAGCATTATGAGTGGGTGCATTTTACTAGAATATCTTTGTGGTGAGGTCTTAAAGACCGCCATCTATATCTTGAATAGGATTTCTAGCAAGGTAGTTCCCAAGACACCTTTTGAGTTGTGGGTTGGAAGGAAGCTCAACATTAATCACTTTCATATTGGGGCTGCCTTGTAGCGGTCAAAATTTATAATCCATTAGAGAATAAGTCTAGATCCAGAACCACTTGTCATTATTTCATTAGCTATCTAGGTAAGTCTAAAGGATACAAATTTTACTGCTTTAACAGAGATGAAGATTGTTAAGTCTATCCATACTTGATTTCTAGAGTCTAATATGGATGATTGTAGATGCTCTCATACTAGAAATGTGACATTAGAGGAAAGATAAGTTATTATTCCTATTCCTATTTTCCATAAAAAAGTCACATTTCATCCTATTGAAGGGATAGTAGGAGAACAACAGCAGATAACTAAATTGATTATAGCACCTCCATAGCTAGTTAATGAAATATCAGTAAGGAGATCACTTAGAGAAGGGAGACCTGCTATTCCTAATGATTGTGTAGTCTATTTAGGTGAGATTGACCATGATATTGGTCATGTAGTTGATCCAGTCTCATATGATCAGGCTATTTCATATTTTCAGTTAGATAAGTGGCTTGAAGCTATGTGTGATGAGATGTAGTCCTTGGCTAAAAATAAAGTAGGATATATGGTGGAATTACCCAAATGGTTTAAGCCTATAAGGTGTAAATAGGTTTTTTTTTATAACCAAGAAAGATTCTAATGGTAATATTAAACTCTTCAATGTAAACTAGTTGCAAAAGGGTTCACACATGAAATGGGCATAGATTGCAATTAGACTTTTTCTCCGATCTCTTATAAGGATACTTTCAAAGTAATTATGGCACTGGTAGCTCATTTTGACCTATAGCTTAAAGTTGACATAAAAGGGTTTTATTTGAGACCGTAAAGTAGACTGATGATGAACTTTATATGTTTGATCACATAAGGGTACAAAGTTCACACTACATCTACACCCCTTAGATTCATGTCGATGAGATTACTAATATTTGTAACCATAGATGGGTCTAGTATCAATAAATGATATAAAGACTGCTATGATTCGATGATAGTGGTTTTGTTGCACCGAATTTTTGACTTAAGATATTGTTCATTTAGGACATTTATATATGTGGCCACATGAGGTGAACTTAGCCTAGGAATCTTTTTTGAACTATATATATGTATATAATAAATATATTTTCTTTAAAATTTAAGTCTTAATCAATGTTGCCTAAGTGGAAGAATGTTGGAATTTCCAGTAAAGGTGGGCTTTCATTGATTGTGGATTGATTTTAATTTAATTTAGTACGTGATATGGATAAGCCGTCGTCTGAATGAACATGTAAGGAGCCTATAATTAATTTGTGATCATGTGGTTATTTTGGATTCTATTTTTTCAGTCATGTGGTATAGTGAGTATTGTTATAAGCCTGATTTGGTTAATAGGCTCTGTAATGGGTGGACCCATTAGCATTACTAAATGGGCTAGGACTCAACTCCATTCCTATATATATCTGCCTGTAGAGAATTCCAAGGGCAACAAGGTCTCTACGTTCCTAGGGGACACCTATCCCATTGAGGAGACAGGCATCAAGAAGGAGATGGAGAGGAAGATCTACCCCATTTTTTGTACTTTCTTCTTCTGCAGGATTTTGCTGCAGCGATCATCAATAGCTGCTCAGGACTCTCAAAGTAGACTTTGATCTCTTCTGGTTTGATTTATAGTTGTTTGCATTCTAATCTTCTACATGGTGTCTATAAAATCCAACAGATTCTGCATAGTACCAAATTAAAAAGGAAGCAAACTCCAAGCTTTCCTTTTGTTTTTCATATTTTTCACTCTCAAGCAAAGTAGATCAAATGGAAAAAACAAACCTAGATCAACTAAAGAAGATAAGGAATCAAGACAAATAAACTGCTGCTCAGGATTATTAAGGAAAGACAACAACAATGATAACCAAAAAAAAAGATTGCTCAAGGTATCAAAGTTGAAAACATAAATATATTCAGAATGATGACATGAATGGCAAAATTCAACTGTGAAGCTTTCACTATTTTTGCAACATTTGTGTGCTCTCAGTCATTCTGGTGCATTCTCAGTATTGATAGCTGCTGTAACTTTCAGATTGGAATGCTTGTCTCTGAAAAAAGACTTCATTCTAAAATTCAAAGGGCAAGTGTTCCATCCAAAGGACAACGCTTGGAAAAATCTTGCAATTGCAGTTTGGGGTGGGAAAATGACAGTGCTTTTATTGTCTAGCTGCTCCATTCTGATGAAAAATCTAGGACCATTGGAGTCACTTAAGATATATATTAAGCGATTTTTTCTTGGTGATGTAACATAAGACCTGAGCTAAGAAATATTAATTGCACCATGCAGTTAGCTAGCTTTAGAGCTCTCAAGTTCACCAATAAGTGTTCTCACTCTAGTTAGCCTTGGCTTGATTTCACATATTATTTCTACTTTGGAGCGAAGTTCTTAAATTATAATTGGATGTGTAGTAACAATGCTAGAAATATGATTTTGAAAGTACTTAATCAATGGTAACATGGATAAATGAGGTTTGAAGTTTACGGTGGGGAGGGCTTTGGGTGCTGGTTTCCATGCAGCCATGAATGCCTGAATTCAATAGAGGAGAAAGCAAAGGGAAGAAGACACAATTAGAACAACCTTATTCACGCACCATGGGCTCATAGCTCCACCAGAAGCCTTTCTGAGCGGTAATCTTCGCTAATTGATTCAAAGCCAGCATACCCATCAGCAAATAGGAAACAATCAGAACAGCAAAAACAAGTCCTGCTTTTAAACATTGCTACCTTGCTTTTGATGTTCCAAGTTTTTTGTAATTATTCTCAGTTTATGATTAAGGGTGGTATATTATCTCTTAAAAAAAGTTCTGAAGAATTATGGATTACTAAAATAGCTGTTATGACTTACAAAAAATAAAATAAAAATAAATGAAAACAACTGTAAAATTTGGAAGATGGATTTCTATCCGATGACAAATTTTGAAGTCCATTGAGAAGATGGCTGAGATCGTTTATTTATCAATTTTATAAAATACCATTATCCTCTAGCTTTGGGCCATGGAAGGAGGGTTTAACTTTGATTATGATAGGCTTCCTGGCAATACAGAACAAATTACTTTCCAAAAGAAATGAAGGGAAAAAACTCAAAGTTTAGATGATCTTTTATTTTATTAAGAAAAAGAATGAGAGAAGAGTTGAAGGGAAAGGAAGGGGGGAAACATTGATCATGATTGAATCGTAACTCAGAAACAGCCATCTGATGAAAAAACAAATAACATAAGGTCTACCAAGCAGATATCACGTGAAAATACTATAGAAAAAGCATATGAGACATAGTCATGCAACCAATATTGTAATAACCAGAGTTTTTGTTTTTGGGCTCGTGGGCCAGCCTAGAGTGGCAGGCCCAACTCGACCCGTGACCAGCCCAGTCTCGCGGGCTTATGGGCCGGCTTGAAGGGGCCAGGCCCAGTCCAACCATGCACAAGGGAATGATCCAGGTGGAGAAGAAGACTCCCATCCCTCTCCTGATTCCGACAGAGTCAGAGATTCCCATAGGGCAATCTGAGTTCGATTAATTCAACCTCTAAGATCACGCCTATTTAACTCTCCTCCTTTGATTTTTACCACCTGAATCGTCGGGAATCACCGTCGATTCCAAGTTGCTTCTCCAAGTCTCCTCCTTGATTCCTCGCCAGAAAACTCGTCGGATCTTCGCCGGGCTGATATTAGACCCAAACCACTTCTCTCTTCTTCTTCCGGTCATCTAGCTGTGTTTTCACTTGATTTAAGCTGGCAAGTTATAGGGATTCATCTGAAATAAGGGTACCCTATTTTGGCGACTCTATGCCCGTGTTCATCACCATCGGCCGTCGGAATAGGCCAGGGTTCTTGCCAGGGCTTTGGTCAAGCTCTACTACCACAGTCGAGCCTTGATTGTCGGCCGGCAAGCCGCCGGATTGATGTTGATCAGGACTTCCATGTTTGGTGTTATTTTCCTCTTCCGTTTCAGCCGGCCATCGCCAAGCGTGGCGTGCCTCCGGCACCGCTAGGGGCTGTCGACCATGGGGCGTCGCCGACCATGGGCCGCCCACCGCGAACATCCCCCTCCTTTCGGAAAGAAAAAAGAAAGAGAGGGAGAGCCTTCCAGTTCTCTCCTCTTTCCTTGTCTTTCTCTCTCCTTTCTCTAATTCTCTCTCTAGTTTCTCTCTCTTCCCTTGTTCTTCTTTTTCTCTCTTGGTATCTCTCTCTCTAGTTGACTCGGGTAGGTGGTAGAAGGGACTCAGGAGATCTGGTGATGGACCTCTGGTGGACGCCGGTAGGCAGTTTAGGTTACTAGTCCATTATTTCATTTTTTTTTTGATAATTGAGTTTGATTCCGTAGAGAGTGATCTATGCAGGAGGTTCTAATCGGAATACTCTGCACCCCAGTAGGAGGATCCCAAATATTCTCATTGTGGACTTATGTTGGCCCTAGTAGACGGTTCTAGACCAGCAATCCGTCAAGATAACCTTACTTTGACCATCACCAAGTACTATTGGACTCTATTATTATTACACTACAAAAAAAAGTGATCTTTTCCGGTGCTTTTTACATTCTTTACCGATACTTATAAGCATCGGTAAAGATCCGTCCGACACTACGCAAAGCGTCGGCGATATCTGAGTCCAATATAATATAATCACCACTGGCTCTAAATGTGCAGTGTAGGGCAGACAAAGTTGCTGCTTGATCTATTTTAGACATGTCAACACCAGATTTGAATTCCAATATTAATTGTTACAATAATCTATACCATACTTCCACAAATGAGACCCACTATAAGATTTGATGCCACCTGATGATGTGATCACTATAATGTTCTAGATTAATTAAGCATGACATGATCTATATATGCATGTTAAATAAGTGATTTCCATCCCCACCACTGAATAATTTACATCAGCACCAAAGGTTACTTTTGAGATTTATTGAGCAAACAATTATTTACAACCACAGTTCTGTCTTTGTTATTTAAAAAGTACTAAAAATACAATACTTACTGGTGGGAAAGTAGAAGCACACAGGACTTGCAGAAACGAAAGTAGAAGCACCACAGCAGTGAAGACGATCGACTTTTCTTTTTACAAGAAGACTACTGAAACAACCTTAATAATGGAGGACGAAGCAATTGTACTCAACCACTGCGTTCGTGGTCTTCATGTCAGAACTGTAGGTCTTGGCCTGGACGTAGCCCCGGGCCAGCCGGAACAGCCCGCTGCCGCCGATTACCGGCATCTCCCTCACCGGCGTGGACACCATATTTCGGCCGAGCACCGTGATCGTGCTTCCGTTGTACTTGCCATCCATGAAAGCAAAGTTCATGGCCATCAGAAGGCCTACACCCTCCTGCGAGGCCAACGCGTAGAGTCCCTGCGCCCGGCCGACAAGCTTGGATGCCATCGCCGGGCCTTCCGTCAGCGCGTTGTCGATCACGTTCACCTGGCCAAAGAAGCTGCTTGATGTGTTTGTTGACGCTGCCTGGGCCACCTGCACGGAGTTCGGGCAGCGACCGCTTACTATGTGGTGCAAGAAGACGCGCAGGTGGGTGAGCTTCTCGTGGTGGGGCTTCGGGGCTGGCTTCTGGCTTTGGACCAAGCTATAGGGTTGTTTGGCCAAAGTGGTGGTGGTGGTGGTGGTGGTGGTGGTGGTGGTGAGGAGTAGCAGGAGGAGGAGGAGTTTGATCATTTTGGGTGGCTACCTATCTTCCCTGAAGTGAAGGGCAATGGCAGAATGCTTTTTGGGTGTAGGAGCTAGTGACTTTGGGCTTTTGTATGCGTGGTGGGAAGTTGCATGGCGGAGGAGGGTCCATATCATAATCCTTCGATAACGACACCTAAGCTGAAATCGGATGGACTGCCTATATCTATATCTATTTTATTTGATAAATATAATTATGGGTACAGATACTAAACAAATATAAAAATTTATATTTATATTTATTTTAAATATATATATATATATATATATATATATATATATATATATATATATATATATATATATATATATATATATATATATATATAAATCGGATACCAAAAGTATAAATATAAGTACAGATATAATTAAATAATTAAACTTTATGACCACGGAATTAAATATATTATTAAGTAGGTGATAAATTAAATTAGTAGCATATTAGTGTGGCCATTTATTTTTCTTAAAAGTTCACGAGTACTATATAAAATTAAATAGGATTACAAATAAAATTAAATATTTAGATACGGATCAGATAGTTGTCTATTCATATCCATATTTTTTTGACGGATATAGATAGGGATGCAGATATTATGCTCAAATTTTTATTCATATTTGAATAGTTTTGAATATGAAAATAAATCCAGATAGATATTATCCGTTCCACTTTTACCCCTAATGGGACTAGACTTTGGTAATATTTTTTTCTTCTATGATCATGGTGGTTAGATTGCAGAATCTTCAAACTATGTTATAAAAAATAGATCTGATGCTTGAGGTTTCTGAAAAGTCAATGGTTCCAATGATTTATTTATTGATATGTAGTCTTTTTTTTTTTGCGCTGAAAGCGGGTGCTTCATATAGTGCGTATACGAATACATCTAATAAGGTCAAAATACAACAACTCATGGAGTGCCAATGGCACCTCCCCCTCCTCCGACCGAAGGGCGTACCCCGAGTGGTAGGCCGCATAGGCAGCCACCCAATCGGCTGCCCCATTGGCCTCCCTAAATACATGCTTGGCCTGGATGGCCCCCCTATCTCTCATCATCCTCACTATATCGGGGATCAAGGAGTGGTCTCTACTCTCACCTCTCGACCCCTACTGGATCCACCCGATGACAGTGGCCGAGTCGCCCTCCAGAATAATCGAGCTGCCCTGCAGCACCACCCGCGCATGTCGAAGACCCGCCCAGGCTGCACACAACTCTGCTCCCGGAACCGATGTATCAAACAACTAGCAGCCACTTGCGGCCACTACCCTGAAGTGCGGGCCCCGTATGACAAAGCCTGCACCACCCCGTGTACCGCCATCTAGCACCGACCCATCAAAGTTGACCTTGAGGAAGCTCAAGGGTAGGGGCGCCTAGGTGAAAAATACCATCTGAGGAGCTGCTGGAGTAAGAGGGAACCCTAGATGTCCCGAGCTGTCAAAGGTCTGTCTGAAGAAGGGATGGGCCTAATCTTCGTGGCCTGTGCTTGAGCAAGCTCTGCAACAAATATCGGTGACACCCTGCGCTCGCCGAGAGTACGAGTATTTCTTGCCAGCCAGATTTAATGTGCTGTGCAAGTCGCTCTGATGCCTCCTCACGAGTCCGCGAACTAGCTAGCCACTGCCGTGTCACCCTAAGGAACTGTAGTCGTGCACTCCGGGCCCCCAGCGGGATCCCTGTCCACTGTCATGTCGACCTCGCCCATGTACACTGGAAAAGCACGTGGTCCACCGACTCCTCAGCTCCACACGTCCCGCACTCTGCGGGGATCCCCCAGCCACGCCTGCTCAGCACTGCTCTCGTCGGAAGGCGGTCCCAGAACACCTTCCATAAGAAGATAGCTGCCCTCGGGTGGAGGCCGGACCTCCAGATCCAAGTGCAATCCAGCCCCAGCTCGTGCTCCGGCTGAATAACATGGGAAAGATCTCCCAGTCTAACACTGGCTCGACTCAAGGTGCCCCACACTTTGATATCCGGCCCTCCACATCCTGGTAACGGAAGGGACCGAATCCTCGCAGCTATATGTACCCTAAACAATAGCCATAGTCTAGCCTCGTCCCACTCTGCCCCTCCTGGTGCTAGGAGGTCGCACACCTATAGCCCCTCCACTGCCTCTGTATCAACCATGGTCGGCCAGCATCTCAGGGGAAGGATATCCACCCACGAATCGCTGGTCACGTCAATACTCCAGCCATTGCTAATCAACCACCTGGTGTGTGCCGCTACTGACGGCAGGTACCTTTCGATCTCGCGCCACATGAAAGAGACTCGATGACCCCTCCATGCCATCTTTGAGACCCCTCGACCATATCTGGCTGCCATCACCTGACTCCAGAGGCTGTGTGGTTTTAACATAAATCGAGCCACGTGCCAAGCAATGAACGCCTCACGTCTCTCTATGAGGGACTGCACCCCTAGACCACCCTCACTAGTAAGAAGTCAAACCTGCTCCCAAGCCACCAAGTGCACTCCATGGCCTCCACTGTATGACCCCCACAAGAAGCTCCGAAGAAGACGCTCGATCCTCAACAGGATCGTCTTCGGTACCACTGTGTTGGCCATAAGATACACCCGTATGGATCCCAACACCGATCTAACCAAAGTCACTCTCCCCATCATAGATAGGGAGGACACCCTCCATCCCTCCAACCTGTTCTAGACCCTCTGCACCAAGCCCAAGCACTCTGCCACCCGTAGCCTCCGGCCAGTAATAGGGACGCCTAGATAGGTCAGCATCTCCTCCTGCTTCGGTATCTGCAATATCCCTCTGATCTCCTGTCTGACTCTGCTCTCCATGCTGAGGCTGAAAGAAATGGCAGACTTGAGGAAGTTCACTCTTTGACCGGACGCCGCGCAGTAGTCCGCCACCACCCTGCGAAGGACCGTGCCTCTGGAATCTGTGCCCTAGCCAGAAGAAGACAATCATCAGCAAAAAGTAAGTGGAAGATAGGTCGGGCCCTCGGTGCTGGGACATAGGCCTCCAGCTCCCGGCTGGCACACACTCCCTGCAAAGCACGGAAGAAAATGTCAGCATAGATAATAAACAAGTAAGGGGATAAGGGACATCCCTGCCGTAACCCCATGGTGGACTCAAAGAAAGATGATGGTGTGCCGTTGACCAAGATAGAAAACTTTGCCCTCGGACACACCCCATAACCCACCCAATCAACTGCATGTGGAAGCCGTACGCCTCCAGTGCCCGTTGGATAAAACTCCACCTAATCCTATCGTAAGCCCACTCCATATCCAGCTTGATTGCCATTAGGCTGTGCCGCTTCGATGCTCGCCGAAGATCCCACATCATTTTCTGGGCCAACATAACATTGTGGGAAATATTTCTACCGGCTACAAAGGCCCCCTACTCCTGGCTGATGATACCAGGCAAAAGGGGCTTCGTCTTGCCCCGCATAATTCTTGCCACAACCTTGTATAAGGTTGTGCACAAGCTAATGGGCCTAAAGTGACAAGGCTCAGCCGCGTTCTAACGCTTAGGTATAAGCGTGATGAAGGTGGCCTTCCAATCCTCAAGCATCGCTGCCTAGGTGAAGAAGCACTGAATAACCTCCACTACCGCTGGTCGAATAATACCCCAATACTGCCGAAAGAAGAAAGGGGGGAAACCATCAAGTCCCGGGGCCTTGTCTGCTGCCAAGGCCCAGACTGCCTCCTGCACCTCCTATGCCGACACCAGCCGGATCAGGGATACACTCTCAACATCACCAATACCCACGTCCACCCTCAGAGGGTGGTAACCATCACCGGCCTCCTCATCCTCCGTCCATCTGGCGCGGAAAAAATCAAATAAGATATGTCGGATGGCAGGCTCACCCTCCACCCGATGGCCAGACCCATCTCGCAGAGAGTGGATCATGCTCCGCTGTCTCCGGATAACCGTCGTCCGATGAAAGAAGATTGTATTACGATCACCCTCACTTATCCACTGCACACGAGATTTCTATCTCCAGAAAATCTCATGTTGCCATAGCAGCGAATGGTGAGTCGTAAGTAGCCCCCAAAGATCATCCATATCGTCCTTCGGAAGCACGCCCCCTAGATCTTCCTTCCTTTGCAACTCAGCGATCGAGGTCTCTACCCCTTCCAATCACCGAAAAATGTTGCCCATAACCTCGCGGTTCCAACGGCGAAGATGCCTCTTGGTCAACTCAAGTTTGTGCGAGACCCGTTGCATTGCATCCCCATGCACCGGGACCCGCCACGCATCACGGACAATATCCTAAGACTAGGGGCACGACAACCAAACCTTCTCAAAACGGAAGGGGCTGTAATGAGTGGGACCCGATGAGATAGAAAGTAACAGAGGACATGGTCCGAGGCAATCCGAGGTAGGTGACTGACCTGACAGGTAGGAAATCGAAGGATCCAATCTGGGGACGCAAAGGCCCTATCTAATCGCTCCCAAATCCTAGCACTGTCAAGCTGATTATTGCACCAGGTAAACTGTGGTCCGAAAAAACCTAAGTCTACCAGGCCGTTCCGCGACACAAAATCACGGAACTTCCTCCTGTCCACTCCATCTGTGAAGGCAGTGCCTCCTTGCTTCTCATTCTCACTCTGGATACAACTGAAGTCACCAACCACCACCGTCGGAATACCCTCGCCTCCACATGTTGGTGATCTCCTGCCAAAGGACTCTCCTAACTCTGTGATCCATGCTCGCGTACACGCCACACAGCACCCACGGAGCAGCATCAGGTTTTGACACGACCATGACTACTTGTTGGGGGCAGCTGTGGAAGACATCAACTGTCGCCACTCCTCGCCTCCACTAGACCAAAATACCTCCCGACAGCCCCTAGGAGTCGACTGCATAGGTCTCCCAGTCCCTCTCCAGGCGCCGCCTCCATCGTTTGAGCCTCTCGCCAGATAATCGGGTCTCACAGAGGAAACAGATCTTTGGACAATGGACCTGCACTAACCGTTTGAAAGAAGACATGAAGGACGGCTTGGCCGCCCCCCCGCAATTCCAAGCAAGAATCATCATGGATCATAGTCCACATAGTCGGCCTCAGACTCATCCTCTCCTAGAGTCGCGGGAACATCCTCATGCTCGATGCCCAGGCTGCCTCGCTCCTCCTCATCGCCAGCTGTGGATATGACCCCCATAACTGCCGCCCTGATACACTGCGTGGCAGTAGAATGGTACGTACCCCCTCCTGGTGATAGTGCCTCGGCCGTGCTCCCCTCCAAGTGCGGGGTGGGGTGGCCCCCCGCCACGCACCTACCTGGGGTGGCGTCCTCCAGCACACCCGAGGTCGGGGGTGGAGGGCCAAAACGAAAGGCCCCATCTGGGTCAGCGCCCAACATGGGGAGGATTATGGATTTGTAATTGTTCTCAGTTTATAACTAAGGGTGGTATATTATCTCTTAAAAAAAGTTATGAAGAATTATGGATTATTAAAATAGCTGTTATGGCTTACAAAAAATAAAATAAAAATAAATGAAAACAACTGTAAAATTTGGAAGATGGATTTCTATCCGATGACAAATTTTGAAGTCCATTGAGAAGATGGCTGTGATCGTTTATTTATCAATTTAATAAACTACCATTATCCTCTAGCTTTGGGCCATGGAAGGAGGGTTTAACTTTAATTATGATAGGCCTCCTGGCAATACAGAACAAATTACTTTCCCAAAGAAATGAAGGGAAAAAACTCAAAGTTTAGATGATCTTTTATTTTATTAAGAAAAAGAATGAGAGAAGAGTTGAAGGGAAAGGAAGGGGGAAAAACGTTGATCATGGTTGAATCGCAACTCAGAAACAGCCATCTGATGAAAAAACAAATAACATAAGGTCTGCCAAGCAGATATCACGTGAAAATACTATAGAAAAAGCATATGAGACACAGTCATGCAACCAATATTATAATAACCAGAGTTCTTCTTTTTGGGCTTGTGGGCCAGCCTAGAGTGGCCAGGCCCAACCCGACCCATGACCAGCCCAGTCCTACGGGCTTATGGGCCGGCTCAAAGGGGCCAGGCCCAGTCCAACCATGCACAAGGGCACAATCTAGGCGGAGAAGAAGACTCCGATGGGAGTTTTCTCTCTCTCCTAATTCCGGCAAAGTCAAACTCCCATAGGGCAATTCAAGTTCGATTCGACCTTTGGGATTACACCTATTTAACTCTTCTTCTCCTTCTTTGATTTTCACCACCTGAATCGTCGGAAATCGCCGTTGATTCCAAGTTACTTCTCCAAGTCTCCTCCTTGATTCCTCGCCAGAAACCTCATCAGATCTTCGTCGGACTAAGATTAGACCCAAACCGCTCCTCCTCTCTTCTTCTTCCGGTCATCTAGCCATGTTTTCATTTGATTTAAGCTGGCAAGTCACAGGGATTCATCCAAAACAGAGGTACCCAATTTCGGCGACTCTTGCTCCTGTGTTCGTCACCACCGGCAACCGAAATAAGCCGGGGTTCTTGCCAGGGCTTTGGTCAAGCTCTACCACCACAGCCGAGCCTTGATTGCCGTCCGGCAAGCTGCCAGATTGATGTTGATCAAGACTTCCTTGTTTGGTGTTATTTTCCTCTTCCGTTTCGGCCGGCCATCGCCAAGCGTGGCACGCCTCTGGCACCGCTAGGGGCGTTGCTGACCATGGGCCGCCCACCGCGAACATCCTCTTCCTTTCAGAAAGAAAAAAAGAAAGAGAGGGAGAGCCTTCCAGTTCTCTCCTCTTTCCTTATCTTTCTCTCTCCTCTCTCCTCTGTCTAGTTTCTCTCTCTTCCCTTCTTCTTTTTCTCTCTTGGTGTCTCTCTCTCTAGTTGACTCGTGTAGGTAGTAGAAGGGACTCAGGAGATCTGGTGATGGACCTCTGGTGGACGTCGGTAGGCAATTTAGGTTACTAGTCCATTATTTCAATTTTTTTTTGATAACTAAGTTTGATTCCGTGAGGGAAGAGTGATCTACGCAAAAGGTTCTAATCGGGATACTCTGCACCCCGGCAGGAGGGTCCCAAATATTCTCATTGTAGACTTAGGTTGACCCTAGTAGAGGATTCTGGACCAGCCACCCGTCGAGCTAGCCTTACCTCGACCATCACCAAGTACTATTGGACTCTATTATCATGAATCTCTATTGTGTTACCTGTACCATGGTCTGATTCTTATTGCATGAACACTACTACCTAGTCGACTCTGTCCCTCTTGCGTCTGACTGTTGTCAGCTACCATTAGTCAGCTACCATTAGACTTATAATTGATAACCCTGATCTATTACCTTGATTGGATATATGTTTGTTGATCAGATGAATTATGTTACACTGTATTTACTAATTCAAATAATTGGGCATTGCCATCTAGCTAGCCTCATATATCTTCCTATATGAATATATTTTCACAGTCAATCTTGGTTTTGTATAGGGCTACAGTCATCGGAGCGGAAAAAAAAACCAACAAAATATTATACTATAGTTTCTCTCTCTTTCTATTTCTTTCTCTTGGTATTTTCTCTCTCTTGCTTGATGTGAGATAATTTTAGTTATAGGGACTCAAAGGGTAGTCCTAGATTACTACGTGATGGTGGACCCTTTAGTGGATCAGTAGAGGGTTCTAAGTTGTTAGATACCTCGGATAATTTTTGATATTGACTTGGTTCTATAGAAGAATAAACTTTTGGACAAGAGGACGCTGAGCAGAGTTCTGTGCACCCCGATTCGTAGATCGTAATCCTATTTAAGAAGAGGTAGGATTCCTTGCGCTCGCCCCAATCCAACCCATTAACACTTCTAGCAAGAAGAATGATTTCCTACCTCACCTAATAGCTTCAACTATCTTACAACTATTTTTATAAATTACATATATATATATATATATATTATATTTAATCATTTAGTTTGAATTGAAGTTTGATGGCATTTTATATCATGAACACTAATCCATTCTATTGAGTCCTTTGATCACAACCATCCCCTAAATCATTGCCGTCCAAAGCCTTGATCACGTGCGTCGCACGTGCCAGATAATTGTTCTTCAGTAGTCCTCCCGGTTGCGAGGCGACCATAAGATACAGGGAGGCGGCGGCTCATCACAAAGAAAAGGACGAGGGCGCAAGCGCGAGGGCTCGGAATCGGATTCGGTGCGAGAGAGAGAGAGAGAAAGAGAGGGGGGTTTGGAGAGATGGGGAAGACGCCAGTGCGGATGAAGGCGGTGGTGTACGCGCTGTCTCCGTTCCAGCAGAAGGTGATGCCGGGGCTGTGGAAGGATCTCCCTGGGAAGATCCACCACAAGGTCTCTGAGAACTGGCTCAGCGCTACCCTCTTGCTCGCCCCCGTCGTCGGCACCTACTCGTATGCCCTCTCGTTGTCCCTCTTCTTTTTGTGCCGTCCTCATTAACCGCTGATTTATTTCTTCATTCGATCATTGATGTCTCGAGATTAGCTTTCGATGGCTTCGACAAAGATCTCTTTTTGTTTAACCATTACATTAATCGGTGTCGTCTTTGCTTATTTGTTTTGTTTTCATCCATGTATTTTATAGATTTGAGTGCGTCAGATTTCTCTGTTTTCTATTGCTGTGATAAAAGGAAAAGCTTTTTTTTTTTGAAAGCACAAATGGATTGATATTGGTGATGTTTTCTTGTTGTTCTGATCGTGTTATTGGTGGGTTGGGTTTTCAGATGTAAAATATTTTCATTTCAGATCACCCCTATGGTGATCCGCGTGGTTTTTCCTCTATAAAGATTAAGGAAAGAAAGAGAAAAAGAACTTCCCCCTCCTGCCACGAGCCGTTTTGGCTGTTTTAGAAGGCGTGGCGTTGTTGCATTTGTGTGTCAATTCTTTGGAATACTTGGAGAATGAGAAAGAAATGGTTGCGGGGCTTAAGATTGATTGGTTATAGTTTAGGGAATTTATGTCTTATTTCTGAAAGTTGCCTCTGTTTGGAGCTCTGCCGAAGTTTGGAAAGATCGTTTCCGAAGCTGTGATATTTGGATCTTAGGTCCACGATGTGTACATTTTCCTCTGGGCATTCAGATATGAGATATGGTTGTTGGTCCTGTCTGATTTTTGGATCTTAGGTCCACGATGTGTACATTTTCCTCTGGGCATTCAGATATGAGATATGGTTGTTGGTCCTGTCTCATTGCTGCATATTTGGTTGAGACTCTTGCTGATCGGGGAAAATAATGTTTCCATCTAATGAAGTTACAAAAAAATCTGGCATGGACCAGGTTACACAACTCAGCTCATAAATTGATTTTTGTGGTTAAAGCTAAGATAGTGTTTGAACATTTGGATACCTTGGCATGCTGGATATAAGCCAAGGAAATAGTATTGATGACAGCTGTTTTTAACTTTTTGTCAGTCTGATTGCAAGAGCTTTTGGCATTAAGCTAGGGCAGCAGTTAGAAGTACAATTAAAATCTAATTGACAATAGAATCAGAAATGGAAAATGAAAAGAGATGTCTATATTATGGCTCATCTTTTTGCATCATCGATATGTTTGACATTTTTTTTAACTTTTCTAAAATGCTTGTGGTAGTAGTTTTCTTGAGTGGCATGTTGGTAATGTGAATAGTTATAGAAGCAATTTACATAGATAAATGGAAAGGCTAATTCTCAATGACCTTGATTGTCAGGATAATAATGACAATCCTGGAGCATTAGTTTTAGTGTGCGCTTTCCGACTCAAGGATAGAGAGATTGTGGCGTGAAGTATGCATCTTTTTTATCTTCTTTTTGGGGTTTGTAGTTGGGACATTGGAGTTTGGAAGATATCTAAATGATATCTGCTACACTTTAAAGTAAAAAAAAGGAACGCTTTTAAGTTCATATATCACTAAATTTTATAATGATTTATAGACCAATGAATATACACTGAAAACTTATAGTTCACACGAACAAATTTTGTAGTTGGCCATCATTTCCATTGAGAAAGACATGCAATTCGCTACCAGTGTGTGAAAAGTTTTATGAATAATGATTTGGTTAACATTTCTTATTCATTTAGTATGCTAGGAAACAGATTACTCAACTTTTTTGTTATGTATGTAGATGTTCTTGGACTATAATAGTAAGCTGACTATTTATTGATGTACGAACCATCAACATTTAAATAATAGTATATTTAGGTCATTTATTCATGCGAGATATATTGACATCTTTATAATGCCAATTCTAGGCATTAATGCTTGCATGTCTTTAACCATTAGTTTTGATGCCACCATGGAGGAACTTTGCAGTTGGTAGATAATATGAACTAGGTTTCAAAAAGTGGCTTTGGTAGATAATAATGCATACATACATATACATACGTACATTTATTTCCATGTAGAGTCACTTCTAATCACAGCAGTCTGCAGCCTGTGTAGCCTGATACAAGAGCTAAGACTGGTAACATGGTTGTCTCCAGCCAGCACATCTTGTTTTCTCAAATCTGCTGTGCTATTTTTTTCTTTCAACAGCTTATTGGATGGCTTTTGCAGATCATATGAAGAAAGCAAGCTGAACATGATAGTTCTTTTGTTATTTTAAAATTTTTTTAATATATGCTAGCTGATAGCGGTATCAGTTTGCATGTATTCATTTTAATTGCTCCTTTTCTTTTCTTGAAATAAATATTTGTTCTTTCTTCACAAGAAAAGGTGTTTTTCCACTTTATAAAAGACTTAGCTTTTTTCTTGGCATGCTAAAATTATTATCTGATGTCTTATCTGCACATGCAGTTACGTTCAGTATTATCTGGAGAAGGAGAAGCTAGCCCACAGGTACTAAGGTTGAGATGCCCCTCCTTGATATCATCTTGGTCATTAAGGAGCTAATCAGAGTATGTTGCAGTGTGCTCTGATGTGTAACCTTTTAAGTTCTTATTATGCTGCAAACTTTATCATGTTTTCTTTTGAATAATTGACAGTGTGAATTCATTTTTGTCAATTACATGGTTGCACTTCCTGATATTAACTGAGGTGTGGAAACAAATGATGAACCTCATCATATTGGTTGAATAACTACTCCACCTACCTATTGTCAGTGACCATATCTTTTTCTCTTATAATGAGTGGACGCTGAAGATTTTGATAAGGACCTTGGTTGCAAAGCTTTTTTGGTGCAATCTTTTATGCAGCAGTGCATGTTTTGTTGTTTTGTCACAGGCCAAGGATTCCTCGGGGTGGTTCATTAAGGTTGTATAGGTCTTGTTAATGGACAGATTCTGTCTTTAGCTCCTTTAGTGTTGTTTTCTGCTTTCTTATTATCCACCTTATCTTTAGGACTACTGGTTGGCTTTTGCAACTTGGCCAGCAGATCCGTTCATTCCTCCAGCCATTACTTGCCAGCCCTCTAATTCAGATGGAAATATACTTCTATGGATCATAATTCCCTGGAGTTATCAGCAATTTGTACCAGCTATAAAGTATTTCCTGTCTGGGTTCTCTGCTGGGAGTGCCATATGTGATCCATCAGCATTCTTTGATTAAGTGATCCCTTTTATTTTCTTCTTTCTCCTCGACATCAGTTTGATTGAGTGATCCCTTTTATTTTCTTCTTGCTCCTTGACATCAGTAAATTGGTTGCTGGTTTTGAATGCCTAGTCACAATATAAAGTTGATACGTCTTTCAGATTTCTTCTGTTTTGTGAATGCTGTGTGATTTTGGATTCCATCAAGATGCCTGTGGACATCAGTGACAGCGCAATCTGTCTCCAGGTATCTTGGTTCGGTTGTGGGAGGGTTAATACCTGCAGGTCGTTGTTACACGATGAGTCAAACTAAACAGAGAAAAGCGGCACTCCTTCGAATCAAACAAGCGACCAACCAATTCTAACGATTGCAGTGATAGCCATCAAAGCAAGAAGTATAGGTTTGCATGATGAAGTGGGAAGAGTGGAACTTGACAGGTCTCGAAGCTACTAAGCCGTGAATTACATAGGGTTTCAATAGGGTTGAGGTGTTTGAACTGCAGAAGGCCTCTCACCAATTCCTCATCACGTTGCTACATATAAGCTACTAGGCGTATTTCTGCAGTTTCAATACCAGCTGTGGCCCCTTTGGTTACCTTGCTTACTGGTATGATGTCTCTCCCGGGCAAGTTCGAAGGCATAATGAAATGAGGCAGATGATAGAATGTCCAAAAATTGGTGAGTATGCAAGGGGAGTTTGTAGATTGGCAAGCGAAAGATTGGATTAGCATCCTAAGATTCTTAAAAATTGTCCATATGGCATTCTAAAGATGGTTGAGGATTGAGTTCACCAATCCTCTGTTGAATTGCTATATTTCGAAAACTAGGGATTGCAGGAGCAGCGGCCTATGCCCATTCCTCACTCAGTCACAGTTGTCCCTTCCTTTGTTCCCTGCTGTTATGGTGTCTTCTATTCTAGTGTTGCTAATATGTGAGATACACTGTGATAAGGCGTTTTTCCCCATCCTCTTGCATTACTTATACTCCCACATGTATGAGTTACTACGGCCTTACAAAGTGTTCAAGAAAGGTTTCTGAAATGGGTTCTGTTAATGCAGAAAGCTAGGCTGCAGGGTGGTAAAATTTGACGTGACGTGAAAACCTGGATCGGGTTTGGGTCGGGTTTTTCAATTTGGATTGGGGATGGATCAAATTTTTGTCCCAGATTCTAAATAGATTGGCTATGCTTCAGAGCTTAAACCCAACTCGGACCGAACGTTGGGGTTCATCTATGGGTGGGTATAGATCGAAAGGTCTTGACCCCAATGTAAGATTGGGTCAGGCTGCATGTAGGCTAAGATTTTGTATATTATTGTCCTAATTTGCCCTGACCCTAACCTGTAACACCCCTAAGCAGGGTTATGACATTTAATAATTTGGGACATTTCTGTGAACTCTCCTGATCTCTGTCTTTCTCAATTACAAATCTGAGGGTTGTAGATTGCAAGCTGAACCACTTTCATCTTTTCAGTGTACTTTTCTAATTTGTCTAATTATGTGGTGCTTAGCTAACAATTTCATGCACGAGCTCAAATCAAATATTTCCCATTTGAGATACCCTATATGCTCCCAGGAGGCAGATGAGCAATCTAGACCGCTAAATGCAGTTATAGACTTGCCTCTAGAATCCATGGCAATCAAGATGGTATACGTAGGTGAGAATTACGTAAGCCCTCTGTCACCTTTCTATAATATAATCACCACTGACTCTAAACGTGCAGTGTAGGGCAAACAAAGTTGGTGGTTGATCTATTTTAGACATGTCAACACCAGATTTGATTTCCAATATTAATTGTTACAATAATCTATACCATACTTCCACAAATGAGACCCACAATAAGATTTGATGCCACCTGATGATGTGATCACTAAAATGTTCTAGATTAATTAAGCATGACATGATCTATATCAGCACCAAAGGTTACTTTTGAGATTTATTGAGCAAACAATTATTTACAACCACAGTTCTGTCTTTGTTATTTAAAAAGTACTAACAATACAATACTTACTGGTGGGAAAATAGGGTGTTGGCCAACCCACAACGCATGCAGACAAACACGACTAGCAGAAAGGAAAGTAGAAGCACCACAGCAGCGAAGACGATCGACTTTTCTTTTTACAAGAAGACTACTGAAGCAATTGTGCTCAACCACTGCGTTCATGGTATTCATAATGAAGGACGAAGCAATTGCACTCAACCTTAATAATGAAGGACGAAGCAATTGTACTCAACCACTGCGTTCATGGTCTTCATGTCAGAACTGTAGGTCTTGACCTGGACGTAGCCCCGGGCCAGCCGGAACAGCCCGCTGCCGCCGATGACCGGCATCTCCCTCAGCGGCGTGGACACCATATATATTTCGGCCGAGCACCGTGATCGTGCTTCCGTTGTACTTGCCATCCATGAAAGCAAAGTTCATGGCCATCAGAAGGCCTACACCCTCCTGCGAGGCCAACGCATAGAATCCCTGCGCCTGGCCGACAAGCTTGGATGCCATCGCCGGGCCTTCCGTCAGTGCGTTGTCGATCACGTTCACCTGGCCAAAGAAGCTGCTTGATGTGTTTGTTGACGCTGTCTGGGCCACCTGCACGGAGCTCGGGCTGCGACCGCTTACTATGTCGTGCAAGAAGACGCGCAGGTGGGTGAGCTTCTCGTGGTGGGGCTTCGGGGCTGGCTTCTGGCTTTGGACGAAGCTATAGGGTTGTTTGGCCAAAGTGGTGGTGGTGGTGGTGAGGAGTACCAGGAGGAGGAGGAGTTTGATCATTTTGGGTGGCTACCTTTCTTCCCTGAAGTGAAGGGCAATGGCGGAATGCTTTTTGGGTGTAGGAGTGACTTTGGGCTTTTGTATGCGTGGTTGTTTGGCCAAAGTGGTGGTGGTGGTGGTGAGGAGTAGCAGGAGGAGGAGGAGTTTGATCATTTTGGGTGGCTACCTTTCTTCCCTGAAGTGAAGGGCAATGGCAGAATGCTTTTTGGGTGTAGGAGTGACTTTGAGCTTTTGTATGCGTGGTTGTTTGGCCAAAGTGGTGGTGGTGGTGGTGAGGAGGAGGAGGAGGAGGAGTTTGATCATTTTGGGTGGCTACCTTTCTTCCCTGAAGTGAAGGGCCATGGCAGTGTTAGCTTAGCTTTAGCTTAGCTGTATATTAGCTTAGCTAGTGACATGATCTGATAATATAGCCGTTGTAATATAGCCGTTGTATCTGTACATGAGCTGTATACAATAGCCACCTTCTTATAAAAGGTGGGCTATGGATGGTTTCTACTTAGTAAGAAAAGATCTTCATCTTCTCTTCTCCTCTATCTTAACATGGTATCAGAGCCATAAAAATCTTTCTCGTTGGTCTCTTTTTCCCTCCCTCCCTCTAGTAGGCCACCGCCGGCCACTTCTTCTTCGGCGGCGGCAGGCATTGCCAGGATCGTCGGGATCTGGCACGACGGGAGTGTACCTGAAGCGTACCTTTTTCTTTTTCGCCAGGATCGTCGGAATCTGGCACGTCGAACATCCAGCCCACACCTTGCAGCAGTTTCCCTCCTCTGCATCACGGTCGAGGACGGCTGGACCAGAAGACGGAGGAAGTCCAGTCCAAGTTGAGGCAGACGTTCCTGAGGGCCCGGGGAGAGCCATCATCCACCGTCCGTCGCCGCCTACCCCCGCTCTTTTCCCGTCGCCGATCGGGCCGGATCCGGAGGAGACGTCCACCGCCGTCGCTTGCTGCCGAGCGCCAAGTCCGGAATCGGAGAAGAGGACCTCCTTTCCTCGTCGCCGTCGTCGTCGTCCGGAGAAAAGGATCTCCCTTCCTCGGCGTCGTAGTGCTCGAGAGCGAGAGCTGGCTGCAAGTTCTCATACGACGCTGTCTTCTCTTCCGTCGTCGCGTGTAGCGCCGTCACCATCACCGGTCTCCTCCTGACCCTTGAGATCCCGAGCTCTTCTCCCTTGGTCGAAGCCGTGGAGCTCATCTCCTTCTTCCGAGCCTTCTCCACTTTCTTCCCGAGCTCCCCCTGCCTCAGTTCCTCGAGCCACCCCCACTCTGAACAAAGCCAGGGAAGCCACTCCGTTTTGGCCCTGACCCCTTGCACTTGCAAATTCAAAAAGCCTCTGCCACCCCCTCTGTGAGACGTGACACAAAGTCACCTTTCTCCTAGCGCCAGGTACAGAGGTTGAAAAGTTCCAGTCACATCAAAAAAAAAAAAAAAAAAAAAAAGTAAGGTTTTGTTTGAGGCCTCAATTATGACCACAACAGCTGGTATTTTACCCACTTTTTGTTCTTATGAAGAAAAGTCTAGTAAATTTCAGAAACGGTATTTTTATTGTGGTAAAATAGGCCATAAAATTTTAAAGTGTAGGAAGAAACAAGCTGAGGAGAAAGCAGCTCAGAAAGCTCAGATGGCCTCGTCACATTGGACTGCAGCTGTTGCCTCTACTAGTTCGTCAGCGTCTGCATCTTCTTCTTCTATACCTACTTCATCCATTACTACAGCAGATATTGAGGCAATAGTTCATCAGATTTTATCTCGCACTACCTTCTCTACCACCTCAGGTAAACCTTCCTCTTGGTTCATTGACTCTGCATGTTGTAATCACATGACCTCTGATCCCTCTTTAGTTTCTGTAGAAACTAACTTGAATCATGTTTCCGTTATTTACACTGCTAATGGCTCTCATATGACTGTTAGCCACGTAGGTTCTGTCTCTACTTCTACCTTATCTTTACCAAATACGTACATATGTTGTTCCGAAACTATCTCTTAACTTGCTGTCTGTTGGTCAACTTGTAGAACATGGCCTTAAGGTAACCTTTACTGGTAAAGGTTGTGATGTGCAGGATCAGAAAACGGGTCAGCTCGTTGGGACTGGGCGTAAAGTTGGTCGTCTGTTTGAGCTCACATCATTACATGTACCTAGCTCTAGTCCTATTCCATCAGTTGCTGCTGTCTCCTCGAGTCTTTGGCATTCTCGTTTGGGGCATGCTTCATTGTCTCGTGTCCAGTCTTTGACTTCGAGCGGTTATTTGGGAAAAGTTAACTTTCAACCTTTTGATTGTATCTCCTGTCAATTAGGTAAACGTATCTCCTGTCAATTAGGTAAACAAAATGCTCTGCCCTTTAATAAAAGCATTTCTTTCTCCACCGCACCTTTTGATTTAATACACTCTGATATTTGGGGACCTGCTCCTGTTGCGACTAAGGGAGGATCACGATATTTTGTATTGTTTATTGATGACTACTCACGGTATACATGGCTTTATCTTTTACGTGATCGCTCCGAGTTGCTTGACACTTTTCGTGATTTTCAGCAGATGGTTAAAATCCAGTTTGGTCGGCCCATAAAAGTTTTTCGTGGTGACAACGCCATAGAATATACCTCTACCTCATTCATGAAACTACTTAAACAAGATGGAACAGTATTCCATCGTTCTTGCCCTTACACCTCTCAGCAGAATGGTCGTGCCGAACGAAAGCATCGACACATCTTGGACACTGTCAGATCCCTTCTTCTTTCTGCTGCCTTACCCGAGTCTTTCTGGGGAGAGGCTGCTCTTACAGCAGTCTATACCATCAATTGGGTACCTTCTTCTACAATCTCAAATAAATCACCATATGAGGTTCTTTATGAGAAGGTTCCTGTTTACTCTTTCCTAAAAGTTTTTGGTTATGTCTGTTTTGTTTTGCTTCCTTCACATGAACGTACTAAACTTGAACCACGCTCACGTCTCTGCTGTTTTCTTGGTTATGGTATTGAACATAAAGGTTATCGTTGTTATGATCCTATTGCCAAGCGACTTCATATATCCCGACATGTTCAATTTTGGGAACACAAAATATTTACTAGCATCTCTCCGCTCTCCATGGGTCCTCCTCAATATTCTCCTGTCTTCAATAACCCCTCTATTGATCTCTTCCCAGACCCCTTTCCAGTTGCAGGTGATGAGAGCTCATCAGGCAATCTCTCAACGACCGACTCCACTGGGTCTGGACCGTCCACTGATCCGATCATCACAATCGGATCATCCGAGCCTACTCTTCGCCGCTCTAGTAGGGTAAGATCCATCCCATCTCATCTTAATGATTATCACTGTTTTTATGCTCTTGCTACCCTCTATGAGCCTCGCGATAACTAATCCTCTTTGGCAAAAGGCCATGTCTGATTAACTCCAAGCTCTTCATGATACGCATACATGGGACCTGACTGACTTGCCTCCTGAAAAGACTGTAGTAGGATGTAAGTGGGTGTATAAGATCAAGACTCGAGCTGATGGTTCAGTGGAACGCTACAAGGCTCGTCTGGTGGCTCGAGGATTCACACAGGAGTATGGTATTGACTATGAGGAGACTTTTTCTCCAGTTGCACGTCTTACCACTTTTCGTTCCTTACTTGCAGTTGCAGCTGTCAAGCAATGGAAGATGCATCAGATGGATGTTAAGAATGCTTTTCTCAATGGTGATTTAGCCGAGGAAGTGTACATACAGCCTCCTCCAGGTCTCGCTCATCCACAGGAAAAGGTTTGTCGTCTTCGAAAGGCGCTCTATGGGCTCAAGCAATCTCCTCGAGCTTGGTTTTCCAAGTTCAGTTCAGTCCTCACTCAACAAGGTTTCACTCCTAGTGCATATGACTCTACACTATTTCTTCGCCGATCTGAGGCTGGTATTATTCTTCTCTTGCTATATGTGGATGATATGGTTATTACTGGAGATGACATGTCAGGGATACATACACTTCAGCAGTTTCTTGGACAACAGTTTGAGATGAAGGATTTAGGATCCCTTAGCTACTTTCTTGGTCTCGAGGTGACATCCAGCTCAGATGGCTACTATCTTTCACAGGCTAAGTATGCTTCCGAGTTGATATCTCGTGCTGGGTTGACAGATAGTAAGACCGTAGATAGTCCTCTGGAAATGAATGCTAAGCTTCTTCCCACAGATGGTGAATTATTGACAGATGCGACTCTATATCGGCAGTTGGTTGGCAGTCTCATCTACCTGACTGTGACACGCCCTGATATTTCTTATGCAGTCACCTTGGTTAGTCAGTTTATGCATGCTCCACGCTCTACACATTATGCAGCAGTCCTACGTATTCTTCGATACGTTAAGGGTACATTGTTTCACGGCCTTCATTTCTCAGCCTACTCCACTTTAGATATACAGGCCTATTCTGATGCTGATTGGGCTGGAGATCCTACAGATCGCCGTTCTACCACAGACTATTGTTTCTTACTTGGGTCATCTCTTATTTCTTGGAAAAGTAAGAAGCAAACGGTTGTCTCTCGCTCCAGTACAGAGGCTGAGTATCGTGCACTGGCAGATACTACCTCTGAGTTCTTATGGCTTCGATGGCTACTGTATGATATGGGTGTTCCTTTGACTAGCAGTTCTCCTCTTCATTGTGATAATGTAAGTGCCATGCAGATTGCTCGTAATGATGTGTTTCATGAGTGAACGAAGCATATTGAGATAGATTGTCACTTCATTCGGCATCATATCAAGCAAGGTACTCTTCAGTTGATATATGTTGCTTCTGCGGACCAGCTTGCTGATATCTTTACGAAGGCAAAGTGGTTTGATCATTTTGGGTGGCTACCTTTCTTCCCTGAAGTGAAGGGCAATGGCGGAATGCTTTTTGGGTGTAGGAGTGACTTTGGGCTTTTGTATGCGTGGTTGTTTGGCCAAAGTGGTGGTGGTGGTGGTGAGGAGTAGCAGGAGGAGGAGGAGTTTGATCATTTTGGGTGGCTACCTTTCTTCCCTGAAGTGAAGGGCAATGGCAGAATGCTTTTTGGGTGTAGGAGTGACTTTGAGCTTTTGTATGCGTGGTTGTTTGGCCAAAGTGGTGGTGGTGGTGGTGAGGAGCAGGAGGAGGAGGAGTTTGATCATTTTGGGTGGCTACCTTTCTTCCCTGAAGTGAAGGGCCATGGCAGAATGCTTTTTGGGCGTAGGAGTGACTTTGAGCTTTTGTATGCGTGGTTGTTTGGCCAAAGTGGTGGTGGTGGTGGTGAGGAGTAGCAGGAGGAGGAGGAGTTTGATCATTTTGGGTGGCTACCTTTCTTCCCTGAAGTGAAGGGCAATGACAGAATGCTTTTTGGGTGTAGGAGTGACTTTGGGCTTTTGTATGCGTGGTGGGAAGTTGGTTGGCGGAGGAGGGTCGATCTCATAATCCTTCGATAACGACACCTAAGCTGAAATCGGATGGACTGCCTATATCTATATCTATTTTATTTGATCTCAAAGTACACTTTGAGGCCAGAAAAAAAAAAGCTGCGACAGGTGCTGTCTCCGTGAACTTGTATTTTTTTAATTTTATTAAATATATACATACCCACATTGTATAATGAATCTATCAAAGCAAAAATATAATAATAATAATAATAATAATAATTTACATCAGCACTACAGGGTACTTTTAAAATTTTATTGAGCAAACAATTATTTACAACCACAGTGCTGCTCTGTTATTTAAAAAGTACCAGCAATAGTGTAGGGCTAGCCACTCGATGACAATACTTAGTGGTGGGAAAGGGTCTTGGCTACCCCCACAACGCATGCAGACACACAGGACTAGCAGAAAGGAAAGTCGAAGCACCACAGCAGTGAAGACGATCGACTTTTCTTTTTACAAGAAGACTACTGAAACAACCTTAATAATGGAGGACGAAGCAATTGTACTCAACCACTGCGTTCATGGTCTTCATGTCAGAACTGTAGGTCTTGACCTGGACGTAGCCCCGGGCCAGCCGGAACAGCCCGCTGCCGCCGATGACCGGCATCTCCCTCACCGGCGTGAACACCATATTTCGGCCGAGCACCGTGATCGTGCTTCCGTTGTACTTGCCATCCATGAAAGCAAAGTTCATGGCCATCAGAAGGCCTACACCCTCCTGCGAGGCCAACGCGTAGAATCCCTGCGCCCGGCCGACAAGCTTGGATGCCATCGCCGGGCCTTCCGTCAGTGCGTTGTCGATCACGTTCACCTGGCCAAAGAAGCTGCTTGATGTGTTTGTTGACGCTGCCTGGGCCACCTGCACGGAGCTCGGGCTGCGACCGCTCACTATGTCGTGCCAGAAGACGCGCAGGTGGGTGAGCTTCTCGTGGAGGGGCTTCGGGGCTGGCTTCTGGCTTTGGACGAAGCTATAGGGTTGTTTGGCCAAAGTGGTGGTGGTGGTGGTGGTGGTGAGGAGGAGGATCCGGAGGAGGAGGAGTTTGATCATTTTGGGTGGCTAACTTTCTTCCCTGAAGTGAAGGGCAATGGCAGAATGCTTTTTGGGTGTAGGAGTGACTTTGGGCTTTTGTATGCGTGGTGGGAAGTTTGGTTGGCGGAGGAGGGTCCATCTCATAAGCCTTCGATAACGACACCTAAGCTGAAATCGGATGGAATGCCTATATCTATATCTATTTTATTTGATAAATATAAATATGGATATAGATACCAGACGAATATAAAAATTTATATTTATATTTATTTTAAATAGATACATATATAAATTGGATACCAAAAGTATAAATATAAGTATGATATAAATTAAATAATTAAACTTTATGACCACGGAATTAAACATATTACTAAGTAGGTGATAAATCAAATTAGTAACATATTAGTGTGGTCATTTATTTTTTTTAAAGTTCACGAGTACTATATAAAATTAAATAGGATTACAAATAAAATTGAATATTTAGATACGGATCAGATAGTTGTCTATTTATATCCATATTTTTTTTTACGAATATAAATGTGGATATAGATATTATGTTCAAATTTTTATCCATATCTGGATAGTTTTGAATATGAAAATAGATCTAGACGGATATTATCCGATCCACTCTTACCCCTAATGGGACCAGACTTTGGTAATATTTTTTTCTTTTGTGATCGTGGTGGTTAGATCGCGGAATCTTCAAACTATGTTATAAAAAATGGATTTGATGCGGGGGGGTTTCTTAACAGAAAAGCCAATGGTTCCAATGATTTATTTATTGATATATAGTCCTTTCACCCCTCTATTTGAATTCGTATGCATGGTTATGTTGAACGCAATTTCTAAACCAAGCATAATCTATATTTGTAGAAGCACCACAACCCCACTCCAACAAGACAGGAGACCATCAGTCTACTCAAAAAAGGAGGTTTGGTTGGAGGATGGAAGGTTCTATATATTTTTTATACTTTATTATTCTTTTTTTTTTGTTGATCTCCCATGGCATATCAAAAAGAAAAAGAAGATTTTGGAGAAAACACAGAAAATTTTTGAGAATAAAAATAGTGGTCGCCTTTGCCACTGTTGTATTATATTGTATTTATAGACACATGCTTATATAAGAATACAGATGAAAAGCTTGACTCAATTGATTTGCGTTTAAATTATAAATTATAAATTTAAATTTAAAATATGACATAAATGGTAATTTTAAATATTCCAAGATTGATGAAAAACGATTACAAGGCTGATGCTGAATTCGCAATGCACCATATATGATAATTATGTAGGCATATCTTGTAATTGCATGAATCAAGTCTGCTATCAGGTTGACATCTGTAATTCAAATTCAAATTTTAAAAGTACAAGAAATGGTAATCATGTCGGCATATCTTATGATTGTGGCTGACATGAATTAAACCTGCTATCAATATCATATAAGCATGTCGGGTATAGAGCATATGTTGCTATAGTTCAATTTGTACAAAGGAAACTACCTTCCTATTCTAGCTTTTGTTTCCTTGGCTATCAATGGTTCTATTCTCATTGGTCTTTTAAGTTTCACAAAGTTTTAATACCAACTGCAAATTTATCTTACCAAAAGCTCAGTACTTTTGATTGTCTGATATTGGAACTAAGTTTCACAAAGTTTCAGGCTAACCCGGTCGTTTATGCTTTGGTGCTCTACATCAAAAACTTCCTGGACTTATTATTAGAAAGAATCAAGCTTGTACTATTTGCAATTGTGGTGAAGTGCGACCTAGAGAGGTCCTCTTGGTAGAGGGACAACAATTAACCAATAAATGTTCTTTAATGTTGTCCATATACCAATAAATGTCCATGCAGGTTGGTTTTTGGAATAAAATCTACGTCTCTATTTATAAATCACGTTAGTAATTGTCTTGTTCTCTATGTGTTTTATTAAGTTCAATTCAAACACTTCTAGCTCGTTCTTAGCAAATACTTGGAGATTTCCCTGTATTCTATAGCAATTTTATTGAAACACAGGATCCTCTGGAAATGGATCGGTCAGTTGTAAAATTTTCATAACTTTATGTTTACATTTCCATCAATTAACCAGTAGCGAAATGCTACCATTTTATCACATTCTATTATGCTGCTGATAGCATTTACTGGGTTCTAACAGGTTCAGAAATTCTCTGCAAGCGCTATTGGATTGATGCAGATGGTCGCTGCAGTAAAATATATGCTTCCATTTGCTGCATGATATATTTATGTACACTTGCTACTTACAGTTAATGTTGAGCAGTCTGCTTGGCATTACTAATTGATTGCGAATTTCTTGACAAGCTTCCCCTTCGTTTGTTCGATGGCGGTGTTAGCCAGGCTGCTTTTCGCATCTTGAGCAACTTCAGGAAAGGGAATTCTTGGTTGAAGTTGAAACTGTTGAAGTTGGACATCTGCCCATTCTTAGTTGAGCAATCTCCAGCTCCAAAACAATGTAGATGAGGTGAGGTTCGATCATCTGGGGGTGGACACGGTACCTACACTAGCAAGAAAGATCAATGGTGGCTGTAACATAATACATGATTTTCGAACAAGCAGCTCGTGTGTTTTCTTGGGGGAAAGAAAAAAGAGCAGCTTGTGTATGATTGTTGAAAAATATGTTATGTGAACAAAATCTTCTGTATTTACATCTAAATCAGCAGGTCTTTCCCTCAGCAAACAAGGTTTTTTAGTGCTGAATTTTGTTTCGAAGCTGTAATCTCAAATATGATATGCAAAGTGTGAGAATTTAGCTAGATATACAAATGCTATTGCTCATGCTGATTCTTTGATTATCACAAATTGTTAGAGAACGTTTTATAGATAATCAATCATCTCTTATGGTATAGATGATTGTTGTGATCCAGTTAATTTACCGGTTCTTGTTTTCTCAACTTGTGGTAACAGGTTATTCAGGCTGGGCGCAAGAGCATCTAATTATGACATTCAAGAGCTCTGCTATTCTGGAGATTAGTTGTTTAGCAGGCTCATGTCCCTGAATGTGTGTAGTGCAAGCGCTGGTAAATTGGAGTGCTCTCTGCGCCTGTTGGGTGTGGCCTCCTCTGAACAGAAGAGAAGCTCACACATGAAGAACTGCATAGACACAGAATCACAGGAAATTGACACACAAAACATGCTCAACATACATCTGATAAAGAGCAAGTATAAAGTTGACAGCTTATCCACAGTTTCATCTCCCTTCTGCAAATGCAACATATCTCGCTAGCATGATGCTTATTGACACAATAGTTATGTCTTACTGGCCTGATGCTTGCTGGAATAGAGGGACTGCAGAAGTCTAGCAAACTTGCATGATATGGAACCACATGAGGGTTACTTTGTGTTAGTATGGGAGCACAAGAACCTTCAGGGCAGCAAACTTCAAATGGTCTTCCACTTTCTTTTCCCTTGTTTGAGAAAAATTTACAATCCTTTGACATTTATAGTAGACTAACTATGCATAGACAACCATGTAGAACTTTGATTATTAGAAAATTCATTGCATGAAAGTAATGCTGCACCAATTCTTTCTTTCTACATCGACCACCGAACTTTATAATACAAATCAACCACGATCACCATCCCTATCTCTACATACAAAATCCCACCTTCACTGCTCGTAATTTATCTCTTAGGGCTGCCACTACATAAGAACGTTTATCTTCCGAATAAAATTTCACTGCTATGACACTAGGAACCCAGGCATGCCGATCAGGATGGCCTCACCAATCCATTGTTCATCTTTTACTATTGAATCATGGTTTTCTAAGATCATCCACTCTATCGATTACATCCAGAGCTTTTAATTTGTCAAGGTCAAAGTCGATAATGGGAACCATGGACGGCCTTCTCATTGAAAAGAAGTCTTTCTTACTATTGCTGGTTGGAGAATGACTATTGCTCTTGCTCAACCTGTTGTGCTTGCAGAGTCTCGATTTTGCCGTGTCGAACTCCTGACTTTTGCTGATTCCTGGAGTTAATTTTCTAAAGTTGACATCCCGTAGCATTTCTTGGTCTTCTTGTGTGAGCATGGAAGATGGGGCGCTTGGTGCAGGCAATTTGACTGTTAAAGCCTTCTTGGTGGGCGAGCGAACTGGGGATTTAATGGGAGACCTGACACCTCCATTGCCAGGTCTAGAAAGGCTGATAAGGTGGTGAAGCCACACAACAAGGTCAAGGATATATCCTTCAGTTTTCTCCTTGTCAGCATGGTGAAGTGTCTCAATCCGGATCAGGTCAGTCTGCCCAGCTGGTTTTCGATTTATCTCAGACCTGAAAGTTTTAAAAAAGGTACAAATAACTCAATCTGGAATGTGGATCCTAAAATTTGAAAGTATCTCTAAGAAAATGGAAAACAATGATCAGCTACTTGGCTACTGACCCAGTGTTTGCCCACTCTCCAACCCAGCCAAAACCATGGTGTGCCCTGATATGGTTTCAATTGCAGAAGCAAACAGAAACACATAAGGAAATTATCATTTGATATATTAAAAAGTCCTATACTTGGCAGTACACTGATGAAGGAAGACATTATATGGGAAGCAAAATTACTTGGTTGTGTTATTGGCAATTGGGACAAGCCATCGCAATGTTTTCTCCATCTCTGCTTTAATTTGAGGAACAGTAAGCTGCATGTGCATATAGAATATAAGCATTTCAATTAGATATCCGTTGAACTAGTTTTCATGGTCACTTCTCGAGTTTGAGCAGGTGGCAGCTTTGACACATTATATACCTCTTCCTTGACTTGAAACAATTGCAATTTAGATCGCAAAGCACTTTTTATACAGGGTGGCAATCCTTGGTACAATGTATCCCTTGTATTTTGAGGCACAGAACTTGACCGAGAAACCTGAAGAATAACTAAATTATAGTTAGAGAGAGATGTATCTAAACTGAAAAATCAATTTTTGTATTAAAATTTTATAAACCTTCTGAGTAACTATGATCACCCAATTGACATGCTTCTAAAGAAAGCATGTCAGAAAAATTGCATGTTCAAGGAAAAAATGGGTACAAAACTGCAGGTTTGGAAAGATAGTAGAAGAGTTGACATGAAACTGTGAGCAGTTTGCCCACAACTGTTAAAACACTCGGTTGGCACCTCACCTCAAGGACTTGCCCTTTGGGAGGTCCAGGATTCAGATCCTGGGCATTGCTCAAAAAAATTATCAGCAGTTTGCCAACAAATCAATAATATTAATATCTCCATAAATATGCAAAGTCAAAATTAGGGCTAAATATTCAAATACACCTGTATTAGAAGAACAAAAGAAAATGATTGATTAAAAAGATGAGAAATACCCTTCACAGTAAGGACAGTGGCAGAAGAGATAAGCTTCAAACATAAACATATCATCTTCCTCATAAAGTAACTTCAGAACGAAACAAGTATCAAGACATGCTTAATAAATCCCCATTTAAACAAGGCATGTTGTTCAGGAACAACAATTAAAATCTCTAGCTAACACCTTTATTTAGAAAACCATATTCTGCATTAGTTATAAATGCTACAAAACAACAAACTATTGCTAAGATCAATTTATTGTTTTCTGTTGCTAGTATGTTTTCAGTTTGGAATATGATGCCAAAGTTCCCTAGATAACCTGCAATGTTCTACATCAAGATTCTTACAATGATAAGCATAAAGTTACGAACAAGGTTCATTAGGTCCCACTAATTTACTAAGGAGTTCCCTTTTGAACTAAATCTTATAGATAACACAGACTAACCTACTGCTCTAGTAGCTTAAATGTTCATAAACTGATTTCATATATCACAATTTTTATTTTAACCACATATTCTTGAGGTATATCTAACTAATGCAGCAAATGTAAACCCATATGGAAATATTCTTGCCTAAAAGAACAATTATTTCAAAACAACATTTGGTTTTCAGCAGTCTAATATTATTTTATGAGTATCGATGGAGGTGCGAACAGGCAGTACAAATGCCACTGAGCAAAGGCAATATAATTAGATAATATTCCTCAAAGATTTAAGATGCCTTTGCTCCGCAAAAACATGAGTAAGCACCTGAATGAACAGATGACTAAAACAAATGAGATAAGATTACAAGTATGACAGTGCGCATGGTTTACATTGCATTAAGTTTGAGGAAAAACAAAATATAAATTGCATGAATTGAAAATAATATAAATATGGATTTTCATGAGTACTCCAAGAGATAATATTCTTGGACAATGCCAAATATCAAATGAAGGAACAAACTTGTTAGAGCACAAAATAACAATAAAAGTGCGACAATAATAGATGTCAAATGGAGCCAGGACTTACGAGTGTGTCTATCTGACTGATGATATTTGCATAGTGCAATGCAAGGCCAGCAGGACCCAATCTTTTATGACTGTTGACAGATGCCTTAACTGGTTTATCGCTATCTACAGTTTGATAAACAAAAATTTCTTTCAACAACATATATAACCACAAAAGCCATAACATTAACCAGCAAGCCTTGGAAGAACTATTTGATCAAGTTTTGTAAATTTCTCTTCATCATTCATTCCTTGGAAAAGTAAAATTCAATGTCTGTTATCAACTACATTAATTTAAAATAGTAATAAAAATGGTCTACATAATTCTGCAGCGAAACTAAAATGAAAACATAAATTACTCAAAAAAGAAGGTTGATGTAGTGGAAGATGCCAAATAAATATAGATAACATTTACTTGAGTACTTCTACAGGCACAACTGAAACTAACAAATATGAAATACATGCCAATGTTCCAAAATTTACATTGAAGATTTTATGCTTCATTCAAATAAAAGATGATTAATTCAAATTATAGAAAAGATCTATTTTAGTTATTGATCAGAAGAATTCCTATACTCTGAAAATTTACAAACAACAGCCATATATGCTAAGTGGTAATGGTGTGAGGAATCTAAGAATCAGTAGTGTATTACAAAAGCACATGGGTTCATTCCTTAGCAAACACAAGAACACAATCTAACACATTTAACTCTGTAGTATATGTTCATGTATCTTTGGTGTATTAATGAAGATTATCAAATATTTGTGCATGTGGGTACAACCAAGTACTTGCGACAGCAGAATACAGCACCCATATGTTCTGTGCCAACCCATCACCAACATTAGCCTTATTCGTGAAACTCTAACCCTTCCAAATCATTAAAAATATGGTCTCGGACAACAAAACTGAAATTACATATGATAACATGAAAAAGCTGCAATTGCTTATTCAGGGAAACATGTAAGCATGATGTGCAGATCAGCAAAGACATTTCAGTTTTAAATCTCTCTCTCTCTCTCTCTCTCTCTCATGGATGGAAGCCTGGTGAAAAATTGGGCTAAGGGTCGAATCAAACATTGGCCTCCTTTATATCCACATGAAAGACTTTACTAACTCAACCAGTGAGCATCCTCCATTTTGAATCATTGTCTAAACAAAGCTTTCTGTCTTAATGTTAATCTGTTTATACAACCAACAAAGTTTACAGGTCCTTGACCAGATCTAGCTCACCCTTATAATCATGAAAGCAGGTATCAAGATAAAAAAATTGCAATAGACAAGAGGAAATGTAAGTGAACACAATCTGCTAAAGGTTAAGACAATTGCTGATGTATGATGAGGGATTGAGGACACTGATGATCAAGTATTCCAATTGTTGGTTCTGTTTTTGAACAATGTCCCAGAGAGAAGGTAACAACAAAGGAATTCATAGCAGTTCACTAGGTTTTAAGCACCAGTGAAGAACAAAGAAAATGGTCTTACACAAGTAAATAGAAGGTTAAAGTAATATACCAGCACTTCCAAATGCACCATGAATCTCCAAATGTAAGAAGTGGACAATGTCTACAAGCTTCTCCATGACCTACAGAAGAAGTATATAAGTTCCTTTAACCGGAGCAGAGAAAAGAAATCTCTTTCAACACCCATAGCTAGCATTCATATTATGGCATTTGACAGCTTGGACATAAACCTAACTTACACAAGAACATAGAACTGTTCTAATATGGAAAAATTACAAGTGATAAGACTCTACAATTAAATTGTACATTGAATGCCATGGAAGACATCAAATGTAAATTAAACCTACCTACCTCTTCTAAATTCTTGGACCAAAGTGATCTTTTTTTTAAGCCTTTGACATGCTTCTTCTGGCTCTTTAACTCTTGCCTTAGAATTTGGAGATTGTCCCCTATGTATCAACGAGAAACTTGCATCATCCAACATTTGGCAGAACAAAGAAAAATAGATTCAGAAAGTTCAAAGACTAAAGTTACTTACAGAAAAAATCATTTCAAAAAAATAAGAACATAAAATAAATGAATAGAAGCATCAATATTAGTTCGTTGTATCCACATACTATCTACATTGATACAGGCACCGTTTTTACTTAGCTGCATATATACTATCTATCATACAGTGCTTATATATGTATGAGTTGAATCCAGCACAACTATAGTTTTTCAGAATACTCTAAACTAGATATAAAATGTGCCAAACAAAAACAGCAACTTAGTTGTCGCTCCTCACTCTTTGCATTATGTTATCATGGCTGTACGGTATGTGCTCAGTAGGTTCATTTTCTCATACGACCTTGCAGAATCATTTGCATCCCAATAAAGTTATTGCAAAAGATTAATTAACATATGATAATTTTGGATCATTATGCATTTCTAACTAATTTGATTGTAATGATTGCTACGATCGCCTATTAATCTCTTACTGCAATAAATCAAGTGATGTGCATATTTTTACTTAATGTATTAATCAAGATGCCCTCATTAGGATAAAGGAGACTATCTCAGTAGTTGACTAGCCATAAAATGGACCTATACCATTTCAATCATAATTTTTATTAAGAAATAGTTGATAAAAAAAATTCAATGCATCTATTACAGAGTTATACTATTTTAATTTTAATTTTGCTTGAAAAAAAATTTAAAAAATGAAATAGATCTTTTTTGTGCTGCTCTACCATACCACTATCCATCTGTTGGTTAGAGCTATACATATTTTAACACAGCACTCCTACCACTAGTATATTTGTTGCTGCCATTGCCACATCTCTTCTGACCTATCTTCCCCCAAGTGCTCCACCTGCAACCTCTATAAACTCTGCCTTGCATCCTTCCACATATCTCCACCTCTTTTTTCATCAACGTCTAGCACCATTTTGTAACACTAATGCCACCTACAAGAGGGCTATTAAGGAGGAAGACAGACGGAGTGGGGTGTAATTTACTGACTGAGAAGAGATGATGGGTAGTCCATGAGGATGTGTAGAGGTGTCATTTGCAATGACGAAGTGGAGGAAGTAGCCATCAAAAAAGGGAATAAGATTGTCCAAGAGATAGGATCAGGTAGCTAGTAGGAAGATATGATGGCATGGAGTACAGTGGCTGGGTGTCAAAAACGAAGAGTGAAAGATGACCCATGGTTCAAGATGTTGTAGTCCTTGTATCTCACACTTCAAGTGGCCTTTGTACCAGTAGAGGTGAAAACTAAGATTAAAAACCAACCCCACCTCCCGCTCTCTTTAAAATATCGGATAATAATGTGGAAAGTTAGTATATAACTAGAGATTAAAGATACAACATCCACCTTCCTGTTGTAACCAGATAATACAACCTGTCATTTGGAATGCAAATTGAGATGATGGATGTGTATCTCAACGAGTTCAAGTCAATATTTTGGAAAAACTAGCCCCAAAAGTGTAAAACTAGCTTTGGTTGCACTAGGGTCATATCAAACCTCTAGGTTTATTGCAAGTTTAACCCACAACCCATTTTTACAATGCCAAAAGTGGTAGGATCGGATAAGGAATAGAGGGGCCAAAAAATTTTTTTATTGTGAGAAAAAGCGAACAATAGGATTGCAATGTCCAACCCTTTCATGATGTTTTCCCAGAACCTCTGATTGGTGGTTGTGAGAGGTCGCATTCCGATTGTCAAAGGCACCTGATTTCTCCAGTTTGTTGAAGGCTCAAACAAAAGATAAAAAGTATTATTTTTCTTCTATCCTTGAACCTCATCTCCTGCCCTGCAAACTTGCCTCCTACCCACTAAACCAATCATCTTCTCCCGCCTCCTTCTCTTTTGTCCTCCCTCAGAAGAGAAAGAGATAAAGAGGGATTTAGAGATATATAGATCAAGGGCAAGACAGGTCTGAAGAAACTTGAAACAGAGTGGGCGTCCTCTTGAGATCATGGGTGATGAAAATATGCATATACTTATAGTAATCAGCGCTGTCAACCATAGTCTTCCGTTTTCATCTCTGGTTTTAGGCGGCAGCTTCTTCCCCCAATATGTCATGTTGAGACTCCTAGCTTCAGTGTTGATTAGAGGGGAAATTTAAATCTGCAAGCTGTCAAATTATCAGAATTATCTTCTATATTTTGCTAGATTTCCTAAGCTTTGTTTTCTATGCCATAGTATACTGTAAAAAAAATTCACTTCCTTTTCCAAATATTAATCACCGCAGTTTATTCTTCTCATTTTTTTCATTTACATTTCTTTTGTTTCTATTGGTCTGCTTCAAGTTTTTATTGCTTGAAAACATTTATCTACTCTCTAGCTTGCTTAAACACTTGTCCTCTGCTTTTAGCTCCTCTACTATACTTTTTTTTCATCTCACTATTCCAATTACTATATATTGTCGGAATTTTCTAATTTCCCTCTTTCTACTCTCTTATGAAAGAAAAGCCAATTTACGAGGCATGGAAGAGCATTTGGCCTATATTGGCATGGCATCTTAGCTTCACTTCTTAACTGTTTGATATTGAGCAAATGTGAGAGAGGACAGATTTTGATGCCCTCTTCTCGTATAAAGTTTTAGTACGTTATGAGATTAACAGGTGTCTTAGTAACACCACCACATTAATTAATTTGCATATAAAGATTTAGTACATACCCAGATTAATAATCTAATCATATTATATAAATTATCCAAAATATGATGAAATGTGTTATATGTGCACCATCTAACTTATAAAAAAAATCTATATATACAGAGGCATAAATTATGCATGTACTTTAACAGCATATAACCAATGCTATAGCTCGAAAATCTAAAAGATGCCATTAGTGATTAAATATTAAAGATTATCACTTTCTCACCATGAAAAAGATCTAATTATTTTGAAGAATTATCCAATACTTCTAGAGATGACCAACACTTCGTTTGGATTGAGAGATTTGGAGAGCAAGAGAATAGATACAAAAGAGTAGGGGAGGCAATCGGGTCGGATCTAGGTTAGGTTAAAAATTTGCCAACCCGAACGTAACCTTTTTATTAAGCAGGTCAAAAATCCAGACTTGAACCTAACCATTTTATTAAATAGGTCACCTAACCCAACCTAAAATGGGTTGAATCAAGTTAAACAGGTTAAGTATTGCCATCCTACAAAGAAGAGAGTAAAAAAAATCCCTCATTACAATATAAAATGGGAAGAGAGGAGAAAAAATGGAGAGAAGAGGTTCTATCCTGACTCAATGTTCTTCTCTCTCGAATGGTGGAGAGATTTGGAAAGAAAAGAAAGGAGCATTCGATTAGTACTTCTTAATATCCTTATCAGCCACAAAAGTTTCCTCTCTTTTCTCCCTAGTCTGAGCAAAAGCAGAGAGAACCACTTGTTCTTTTCTTTTTTTCTTTTCTCTTCCCTTGTTTCTCTCCTCCATTAAGTATCCAAACTGAGCATAAGATTGCTCAAAAAACTGACATAGCCAGCCATACAGAAATGGCCACAACAAGGTAAAAGATATGAGATGTAACATATGATCTCCATCATACTAGCTTAGAAGGTCAGATACAAGAGCAACTAACCTCTTTGAACTGCATTTGGATTATCCTCTTCTTGTTGTTTCCTCCGATAATCTTGTTCAAATCTATCTAAGGCATGTAACTCATGATACAGTTCCTAAAAGAAACAAACGATAATAATATTAATTGTAAGTAAAATTGAAAAAACCAAGAAAAAAGCCCTAAGTATGGAAACTGGGAAAAAAGTAGCCAAGATCATACAGAAGTTGATGGTCAGGCTATCCATATACATAAATGAATATACTGCAAAAATATTAGAATAAAGCAAAAAAATTTACAACACTTCTTGATTAAATATCAGTATGAAAAATTATAATGTACTGACATTTCCCCTGATTGCTAGAAACCTAGATTCTTTTTTTGCATATAGCATTATAGCTCCTCGCTTTACAAATTAAATGCATTTAAATACCTATCTTTTACATATTTGCAGGTTATAGCTTCCGTCAAAGAACAACCCCTGTATCTCTCTATCCCTTGAGTTCTGGCAGAGAGACTGACAATCTTCGAAGGAAGGGTGATGATAAATTAAACACCCATGACCCAGAAAAGGTTGGCATCAAGAAGATCAAACCCAATAACACCGATGTCCATGACGATCTCAAACCCAAAATGAGTGATAATGAGGAGCTTGAAACCAGCTAAGGCATTACTAAGGAGAACAAGTAAATCGCAAGCTAGAAGCCACAAATGACTAAGAAGAAGAGTGGGAAGATACAAGAAACGCAGATTATTATTGTAAGTGGTGAGGATGCATGTGACAATAGTTAAAATGAATAATTTTATCATTTTTTTTTAAGGTTTATCTCAGTGGAAGATGTTCAGTAGATATTCAATTAGATTGATGAAGAATTGACTTGGGAATTTCTGGTGCTGTGCTTGTGCTGCATGCTGGAAAGGCATAGGCACAGTATATTCTGTCTTGCCGCTGTGCCAACTGGCACTTAAAATCCATGATAATTATGTTCATGAAAGAGAAGCAGCACTTGACCTCGTTGAAGTTTCATTCAATCCACTTATTTTGCACATTTTTTCAATGCATCATCTCAAGCATGCCTACCAACAGCTAAAGCATCATCTCAGCCTAACATGCATCAAAACAGTCATGGTTATTTTGCATCTAACATCATAGCGGACCAGCTGAAGATATGCAATTAGATAAAAGACACCCATCTTATCTCAACCAAATCAGTAAATAAAGATACTCACAGCTGTATACTGAACTGACGTCAGCAGTTGCTGCATCACTGCTTCCGCTTCTTTCAGCTGTTCTTGAGTTGTAAGTTCTGATGCTAGTCTATCATATACAATTACAAAATATACATGTGAATGCTGCGAAAACCAAAAAGCATTCAGCCATAACTACAAAGGAGCCGGATGAATTTTTACTTGTCAAAATAACGATCCAAGTTATGCCACTGAGGATCCTTGCAACGATTTCCAAAACGGACAACCTCTTTAGAGAACACTTTCAATTCTTCCCTGTTGACATGACATCAGAAGTCAATCCTTTATTGAAGAGGTAGAATGCATTGAACAAAGCATCCACAGTTATGAGGAGTGAGATACTAAAAAAATAGAATCTCATCAAAATAAATGTCCATTTGAAAATTATTGAAATTGAATATGTGATACTTTTAAGCAATTGAATCTGAACAAAATGAACGAATGACTTCAACAGTGAACCTTTTGTCAGCAGCAGCAATCCTTAGTAACTCATCCATATCTTTAGATATCAAATGTTGCACGCCTTCTGAGGGAAGCACCTCTTCTTTCAAATGTTTTATGCTTTCTTTTGACAGTGACTGCATAAGATTGGCACCTTTAACTACTGTATTGGCAACCTCAAAAGCCAAAATAGATATTTTATTGCCCTTTGTTGTCGTAGCTGATACAAAAGCACTACTGAGGTGCAAACTTGTCATGCTACTACCAAGTGTGTCCAATACCTCCACTGCTTTCCCAAGCCCTACAGTACCTGCCCTGCCTAAATAGGAGCTCACTTCTGAAACCTGTTATGCAAAATTAGCATCTTAAAGCATCTAGGTAAAGAATCTCAACAACGGAGAAATGATAATTACTTTAAGGAGCTAACACACATCTAAAAAAACTATGGTAAATTACAAAATATAGGACATTTGAAGCAGTGAAGGTACATGGAGAAATCCAAGAAAGTAGGTTTAAGAGGCATAAAAAGTCAGCAAAGACTGAACACATAATTGTACATACTGGAAATTGTAAGATTATGCAGGAATATGTGAACAAAATGCGGAAAGTGAAACAACAAGGACTTGGAAAACCAAAATGTAAGATCACATACAACAATACAAAGAAAGTTCCTATATTTTTGAGTGACAAGCTAGAGAATCTTGACTCTTGAGGTTCCATCATGCAATTTTGTTTAACGCATACTGGTAGGTAATAAGTAAAAGATACAGGTTTTGGTAGCTACTATAGCTAATGGCTTGTTATCCATACTCAAGACAGTACTTGCAGTGCAAGTATTGGCAAAGTGATCTAGGAAAGCATTAAGCAGGAATCCCAACCATCGTATATTACCCAGTCTAGTCAATGAATTTACCTCCTATGGAACAACACGACAAATTCAATAGAAAACTACTGATATAACCTGCTTACAAGCAATATAATATGAATTTATTAACAAAACCTGCTTAATTAGTAATCCAAGAATGAAAAGATATTAACTCTGTTTGAAATTCAAAACATAGCAAGATAGCGGCAATCGTGAAGCTAACAGCATCATAGGAATGTACTTGTGCGATCAGCTATAAATATCCAGGAGCTGATAGGTTTTGTATTGCTTTAATCTGAAAAATGCTTAAAGAATGAAAAATGAGGGTTATCAAGATTTTTGGAACTTTGAACATGCCCGTGCATAGAACATCCATCCCTACCAATCTGGTAATAAGCCGTTTGTGCTGCCACTACTAGATTCCCTTGCAAAGTCAATCACATTTTTTTCCATTTCAAAGATGGATGTCTTTCAGGATGCACAAGTTATATTGACTCACCTATTTGACCGGCCAAAGTGAGAGCTTTACTAAGCCCCCTTATATTATTACAGTTATAAGTCATGCATGCTAATAAAAGTTCTGGCTTCTGCAACAGTCATGACCTTGCTGATGTAGGGTTTCCCTCATGTGAATGGTCATCCCTCGTCATTTTATTAATCTCCCTTCAATAAGAGAAGCCCCATATGCTTTAATGCCGCTTCTCATTTTGAAAAAATGCAGCTACAGGAATCATTACAAATCCAACCAAAATATTTGCTTAACTTAGCTTGTTTCTTACTTGAAAGCCATTTGGAGATTCACTCACTAAATTTAAGGTGACATATTCGGGAAACTTGCTTATCACAGCATAATAATCTCTTTAAAGATGGTAGATCATGAGGTAGTCCCACATTCACGAGAAGACTTAACCATTGTACCTAATTCTCTGCTCTTCAAAAGTCTCCATTTCCTCTATCCAAACACATGAGATAGTCATGAATACCATTTCCACCATGAAATTCCAAGATCACTAATTGTTTTCATTGCAAAAGTGAATGCTCACTATTTCACCAAGTTCATTATACTTGGTACATGACATATCCTAGATTACATTTGGACATGACACCTCAAGTATTGGACCACTTTAGGGTAAGATTTGGGATTGATCTGTCTGAAATAACAACAAACAGCTCCTTCTCTAACCAAACACGTGAGATCAGTCATGAGTGCCATTTCCACCATGAACAATTCAAGATCACTACATATTGCTTTCATTGCAAAAGTAAATTCTCATTATTTCACCATGCTCATTTTACTTTGTACATGATGTATCCTAGATTATATTTGGACACCTCAAGTATTGGACCAATTTAGGGTAAGATTTGGGATTGATTTGTCTGAAATAACAGCAAACAACTCCTTTTCTATAGTTACCAAAGCAAATTCTTCCATGTATGAATTTAGGCCTTATGACCCAGAAATAACCTGCTATATATATACCTGTAGTTTGTCATAAGAAAAGAGAGAAAAAATTAAATGAGACAGAAGAAAAAGGGGAAGTGGATCAAATAAATAGAATCATACAATGAGAGAAAGAAGAGAACATGAGGAGAATCTATAAAGAAGAATAAAAGTAAGAGTAAAAAGAAGAGCCCAATGGACTAATATCCAATTAAAATTTCTCCTTCAAAACTTCAATATGATGCCCTCTTAAAGTCAGATGCTAGAGCCTTTTCATAGGTTTAGGCAGAATTCGATTAGATCAGATGTAGTGTTAGCCTTCTCAGATATAGCACCGATTTAAGTGTTTAACCATCTAATTGTATGATGACTAGCAAATCGTACATGCAAACTTGCCACCAAATTATGGAGATCCATTAGTGGATCAGAACAAGGTCCGCTGTATCGATACCGGTCGGCGTACCGGTAGCGGCCCGGACAGGTCCCGTACCGGTCCCGAATCGGTCCGTATTGGTCCCGTACCAGTCCTCCAACAATAAACCACGGGTACCGGATTTCATGCTGATCCGGTACCAGTCCCAAGCCGGACCGATACGTAACGGCCCGTACCGGCCGGTACGGCAGATCATGGATCAGAAGATCCACACAGGGGAAGCATATGATGTAGTTTAGGTTTAAATTCAGATACTTTTAATTCTTGGTGTTTAATTTCAGTTAATTGCCATTTGATTGAATCTTAGGGATCTTTACTGAGTCTTCTGGGAGTCAGTTTTGTGCCCATAATGTCATGCAGTTTTCATGTTAATTTAAGGGCATTTTCCCAAGTGGTTGTTTAGTAGAATGCCTGTCTTTAGATCCAGCTTAATTACAGAAAAGGTTTAAGTCATCACAATCATGTTTTCAAACGGTTTTGTGGCTTCCTATAGTAAGATTATACCAGAGTACAAACTCTACTACTTTTAGGAAGTAGTTGTTTGCCTCTCGTAAAGAAAATGAGCAGTTTTAAAGTGGTGCAACTTTCAGTTCCTAAGGAGTCCAATTCAGATACCTCAGTTAAGTTAGGTCCGAGGTTCATTACAAGTTGGAAGTCCTTTTAGGATTATTAAAATTATATACTTTTGTGGGGTTATAGAGTTAATAATAGAGGTCCATGATGAATGATAAATGATGTATAATTTGTGGAATATTTTGACTGAGTTAGCTCCATTGTGGTTGTTTTCCTTAATTCTGGACTCTATTCTCTCAACCTGCTTTCTTCTCTAATCCACCATTTACCTTCTCTTTTACCTCTTTAATTACCTCAATTCATTGTTATCTGTTGTTTATAAGGAGAATTTTCAAACCAGCCCAAATCTGATTTCCCCCTAGTATGTGATAATTTATTTGCAACCCTAATGCGAAGAAGCTGCTGCATGAGATCCTTAATATACTCATTGACCATCCCATAATCCCCATGATTGCACAATGTTAAAATCTTGACCTAGGGCAAGAGGTGCAGATAGTACAGCACAAGCAGAACGACAAGAAAATAAAAGAGTTGATTAGGAGTTTGAAACTAAACAATTCAACAAATGGGCATTATGGTAAAAAATGGGGGTTATCATAGATATACAAATAATGAACATTGGATTTGAATGAAGACCCTTATTAATATGATAAAAATTAACATGGATCACACTAGCCATTATCAATTAAGATCATATTCAACAACTTCATAAATGTCCTTTGAATTCTTGTTTATGTGTTGATGAAAGGCACAAATTTAAGAACAAACCGGTGACATTTTTCTTTCTTAAGCATATTCACTTCTTAAAGATTACAGGTTGCAAGATCTGGAGGTTGTTTGATGGCAATTGAAGCCATGTACAAAGGTAGGTGCTATACCATGGTCAGGCAAAAGCAAAAAAGTTTTAAAGAGTTATAAACATGAAAGGCCCCATCTCATTTATTTCTGGTCAATATGTTGGATTTCTTTAAGTTTGCCTCCCATCCAATGCCAAATTAAATTGCCTCCAAATTCTACCTCAATATTTCCATCCTAATCTTCTTTTCAGCCCATCCTGTTGGACTTCCTTTTCCATATTCCTCAAAAGGGCTTCGACCTACGCTACACAAAGGCCTCAGCTAATAAAGACAAATCTTGCAAAAGTCTATCTGAAAGATTCAATTAAATGTTTGCAATAAGGTACTATGGTGTTCCACATATATCCATACCAAGAATGTCAGCTTCCCCCATCATCAGTGTCAATAACAAGGACCTCAATGAGAAATTTACCTGCAGAGCCAAATACAATCTCCAGCACTGAACAAAGATACACAAGCTTACATTTAAGAGTGTAATGAACCACAGCTTTTGTACCTTAACATTGTTAAATTTCTTGGCTTCTTTCTAAAAACATCTCTTCCCTATGCATGTGTAATTTGCAAACATTCATGGAGAACACAATCACCCTGAATACCATCCGCTGAAATATGTCTAACAAATGCATCAAGATTAATGGTGAAACCAAAAATTACAAGAGCTTTTGGGAAGGACGCACTCCTGAACCTAAATGTCCATTTAAAACCTAGTACAATATCCCATATTTCAACCTGATTTCAACAAGGAAAACCTTGTTGCACATCATGATAGCTTTCAAAATTGACAAGAAACCTAGAGTACCATTCTTTCTCCCACCAAAATATCTAATCCTTAACAAATATGCTAGAATTTCCTACTTCCTGATCTTCATAATAATTTCCATTTACAAAATCCAACCCGTCATATCCATCTTCAGTAACAACACCCTGGTTCACAAGACACATGACCATTCTAGCCCCAAAACACTACCCCCAACACCATAAGATTCTGCTTTAATATTGTTCTGTCTAGCAGATTTTTGATGTATTATATTGAAGACTGAGAAAATGTTATTGGACTTGATTGTTTTTTATGGGCAAATTCCAAGTACAATCTCATTCTGGTGCCGATTACAAGCTTCCTCCACTCTCAGTTCCGAACCTGAACAATAGCAGTTCCAATAGGAAAAACAATCACAAGCAGCAGTTTGATCTCGGCTCTACAGCATTGACTGATGCGGGCACTACTGCTTCTAAGGTCCAGCTTTCCTTTCAAAAGGCTAATCCAAAGATTTGCTTTCTCAAATAACCACATATTCATAACAACCATCACCTTCGGAGCACAGTTTTTCCTCTCATTTTCCCTTCACTTCTTCATATCCTTCAGAACTGTCAAACTGTGATCATCAATCGACTTTTTAAAACAAGGAAAAACAAGCAAACAAGGTTCTCTCCAATTCTGCATTCTATTTTTTTTATTATTATTATTGACAACAGATGCCAAAGGCTAGACTGTACTTCTTGTTGGAAATGTGTTTTAACCAAGAAAATAGAAAAGAGTCATTAAGATGGGAATGACAGTGTTGTTCTGATGCTTTAATATTTTTCTGCAGTTACAAAGAACAAGGATCAGCTTCATGTCTGTGTCATCATTTCTCAAAAGCATTTGCAACGAGAATGAAAAGCAGGAATGCTTAATTCAAACTAAACCATCTCAGACTGTCACTGCATATTCAGTCACTTCGTGCACCTTCATCGGCCAAAAGAGACTTGTCATTACTCACTCGTGACAGCTTTCACACATTACTTGCATTGCAACTGATTTAGGACTACCCAAAAGAAACTTGCCATTATAAACAATTATATTATTTCAAAGCCGACAGATCAGTTGTTCTCAAAAACTTCCCCTTCTATACAATTAAGAACAGGTAAAGTATTCGAGCATGGACTTGCCTTGGTAGTCCCGGTTTTAGCAGAGCCAGTGGACTTTGAGTTAGTTGACCTGGATTTTTGGGACAAAGCCCTGGACAATTGCGGCTCCTTAGCCTCTTCAGCACCAGTCAGGATGTTCCCTGAGTCTGGCACCGCCAAATTGGAGAAGGATTGTTCTTGCAGCTGATTCTCAACAGCTTTTCCGATAGGCAGAACTGAGGAATTGCATTGCATCTTATCATGAGAATGGCTCGGCATTGGCCCGGGATCTCTGAAGCCATTGACGTCAAGAGTAGTTTCGCTGGGAGATTTGTCCACAGCTGATTTCCTTGAGCAAATCCCTCCCATTGTACCGAGCCTTTTTTTAGCTGATCTGAATTCTTCCTCTTTTTCCCATGAAAAAGCTCTTTCCTCTTTTGCAAAATTCCTTGCAGAATTTGATGCGAACCCAAGATCCCTGAAAGAAAGGAATTAAATAGAAAAAACTTAACTGAAAATCTTAATGAAGTATGGGAATACGACCAGAACTCCAATTCATCAACTCATCCCCATAAAATTAAAAGAAAAAAAAAAGTAGAAAAAAAAAATCATGGGTTTTAGAACCGAAATGAGTAATTAGAAAGAGCAAAACCCCAAATCAAAGTCCCATTGCAATAAATCAAAGAAGAAACATTTGAGCGATCAGAAATTAAAACCCAAACCCAAAATCGGAATCGGGGAAGAAGCAGACAGAAGAAACCCGAGAAAAAAAAAAATCCAATCTTTAGAAGTCCCCGAAACAGGAAAACAACAGAAACAGCGAGGGGAAAAGAGAAAAACACACCTACAATTCGGGATCGATCAGAAGCTCATGGAAGAGCGAAAAATGGTCGGACCAACTGATTCTTGGATTGATGGATCGACCGATCGATCAAGATGGAATCTTCGTCCTCCCCACGGCATCTGGAGGACACACAGGAATAGAAAAATAGTATCTATATGGAGAGACACAGAGAAAGATAGGAAGCGAGAGGATTGAGGAAGAGGAGATGTGGAGATGAGAGAAAGGGCCTGTTCCTGAGCAGCCCCGGAGCTCAGACTCCACCAACCCCCAAAAAATTTAAGCCAAACCCACCCCACTGGTGGATCTGGTCAAACCCAAACCCTCTCTTCAACTCTTCCTCCTCCTCTCTCTAAAATCTCTCTCAGCTTGGCTTCCAGGGCTAGGTTCAACCAAGTAGATATACAGTGTTCCAGAGGAGCACGATTTGGAGAGACATAGTTTTGATGAGGGCTCGCTGGCCTGGACTCTGGGTGGTCGGGGAGAACCCCGGGGGGGGGGGGGGGGGGGGGGGGGGGGGGTTTAAAGCTGTACCGGCAGGGCAGTGGAAGTGAGTTGACGCGCCGTGTGGGGCGGCTGCAGCCGAGAGATTCACGGGGCGAGGATAGCGTAAAGGCGCGTTGGACGGTAAAAGCGTTTTTTTTTCCGTTAAGAACAGTAAGAGAGTTTTGACGGTCGATGGTGACTGCTTAATTTCCACCATGACGGCTGGTAGTCCGCCAGGAATGATATATACTTTGAAAATTTTTGGAGGAAACGTCACACGCAAGAACTATGTGTCACTTCTATTCTTGGCTGGCCCGAGCATTGTTCATTTAATCAACTTTGGTCCATTCACCTAAGTCCTAGTGATCAATAGGTACCAGAATGTTGCACCTCTTTTATTTCAGGGCAACAAACTTGGGCATCAATAGTGATTTGTTATCAGTTGGATTGAATGCAGAGGCAATGAAAAGTATTCCATACCATCGGCTATTATTGTACATTTGATAGTAATTTTCTTTAATGCCATCCTTTGAAGTCTACAAAGGCAAATTAGGTGGCAGATTGGACCGTAGGCCATGATATCAATGCTGGTGCTGATTTTCTATGAGATGATTATCACTTTTTTTTTTCAAAGAATTTGCTTTATGGTGACTTGTTAGTGAGTTATGGCTTTCATAAAATCATAAATTCTTGCCATAGGAAGTTTGACAAACCCAAAACCCCTAGCATTCTTTTTGCTATAATATAGATAAAAAAGTAAGATAATTGAGTGATTTTGTATTGAAAATTTTATTTTATAACTTTTAATAATATAATATAGTTCTTTCTTGCAATTGTGGCATACTTTTGAAACTAATTTCATCCAGTTGCTACTATTATATCACTTACATTCATGTCGAAGGAGGACAAAAATGCTGGAAATATTTTGTTTATCATAAGAGAGAAAACATCAATCACAATTTATATAAACATTAGATTGGAAATTATATTTATAATTTTAATAAATATAACGTACTTAAGAGATGAATGGAACATAAAAATTCTTAAGTAGATGTACTCATACTTGGATTGGAATGAACAAAATGCACCTAAATGGCATGCCACTTCATAATTAGGTGTTTTATTCAATGCTTAAATATGTCAAAATCCTATATTAGAATGTAGTTTGAGAAGAGGAGGTGACAGCAACCAACCCAGAAGTTTTTTGACTGCTTCAAATTCTTCGATATCCTATCTAACTCTTAATTCCCTCTTTAATTCCATCAAAAATATGTAAGTAATGCTATCCTTCTGTGGATTTTTCATCAATGTTTTTATTTTTTAAAGAGAACTATTTATAAAGATTTCTATTTATAAAGCAAAATGCAAAGTTATGGATTCACATGGAATGTTACTTAACATATGTGATATGTATTTTATTATGCACAGAACTACATTGGTCTATTGAGATTCGATTTAACATTTATTTTGCTATCAAAGATTCCTAAAAGCTATGAAAAGTTTTATTCCATGGTCCATTGTCCAATAAATGAGCTTCATATTGAGGTTGTATTTTTCTCTTAAAACTATGCTAGTTTGGATTACCAAATTTTCACTAAATATCCATTATCTAGTAAAATTAGTTGTTCTTATTCCTTGTCCAAACCCCCCCCCCCCCCCCCTCTTCAATAAAAAAAGGTGATGATTTACCCTCGAAATTTTGAAGAAAATGTAGTAGTCAGAATAGTAGCTACTTCCCATTAGGTGCTAGTATATTACTTCATACAAAACAAATAGAGTAAATTATAAAAATCTCCTTGAGATTAGGAAAAAATTATATTTACACCCAATAATATGAAAAATCTATACTTATCCTCCTGAGATTTATTTTTATTTAATATTTTAACCCATAACTTAACAGAACGTTAATCAAACCATTAACTTTTAATGAAAACCAAATGCTACATCAATTTTTTTTAAAATGACCAAAATAACCTTATAAAAAATATTTCTAAGGTTTACGTTTTTTACATTTATACCCAATATTTTGTTAAACCTATAGTTACACCCAGTTAAATTGATAATATTGTTGAAATCGTTTATCTATTGTAAAAAGTCAAAATTAACTCTATAAGAAAATAAGGCTCATCTTTCCTGACTTTGCAATCTTTTCGAAGTTTTCCATCTTTAAAAGTCTTTTCTTTTCGAGATTGAGTGGCTAGAATTTTTTTCTCGTTTCACTACCCCACCATGAATAATTTAAGGGACCAACAATGAGCTTTCTTTCCAATCGGCATCCGGTGATGAGTATCCTTAATTTTTGACCAGTATCTAGTAATGAGCATCCTTCTTGATCTGGTTTTGTTCTAGCTTCCCCGCCAACACGTCGCAGAGATCGGAGAGCTGGTGTATCATTTGTCGATTCTGAGTTGTACTTTTTCAATACCATAGATATGATTTCGTAACATTATCGATATGAATGAGGATTTCTATGTCCATATATAAAATTATGATAGCTCTAGCAACCTATCATCAATAGGATCTAAATCAGTACGTGCGCAAGAACTCTTCTTTTTGGAGGGTACATCAGTTGTGGTTCTATGGTCTGGCTTGGATTATGGACAAGCTAGCTCAAGCAATAAAACTCTTGATATTAGTTCTCTGCAGTAAAAAATTAAAGGCATCACTTGCTTGAGAAATCTAGATTACTTTTTTTTGGCACATAGCTCTTTTATAATGTTTATCAAGATCAAGCTCCAGATCCATGATGCCTCACAATTGTTCTCCTCCTCTTTGGGTGAATGTTATATCACTTAAGAATAGTTTGGTCATTTTCTAAAAATTTTTTGATGTAGCATTTAGGTCCTATTTAAGTTAACAATTTGGCTAGCATTCTATTAAGTTATGAGTTAAAGTGTTGGATAGAAATAAACCTTAGGGGGATAAGCATAGATTTTTCAAACTATTAAATATAGATATAATTTATCCCTAATCTTAGAAGGTTTTTTGTACTTTACTCATTACTCAAGGACAATTTTAACTTTTCACATGAGGTAAACGATTCACCAATGCTGTTAATTTACCTAAGTGTAAGTGTAAGTTTTACAAACTATTGGGTATAAGTGTAATAAGCATAAACTTCAAGAAAAATTTTGTAATTTACTCAAACAAATAATTGTAAAGGTATAGATATTTAAACTGTAAAATTTTCATATAATCCCGCGTAAGATCCCAACTGCAATCTACCTAGTTCACAGTCAAGTGCTAAGGTCTAAATGATGCTCAAAGGTTGGTTAAATCAATAATATCTCACATGATCTAAACTCCAAGTTCTTGCTATTGTTGAAAAGGACCAGCTATGTGTTACTTTGCTCAAGGTATCTAAAGTCTATTTTTTTTGCTACAAATCTAAAATCTATTCAAATGGAAGAAAACTAAGGGAAGTTTACTGAAGCTAATTAATTGATAGGATAAGAAAATTTGATAAGAACATGATTTACCACATCTGTGCAAAGTAGAGAAAACGGAATCCCCGCCCCCCACCCCCTTTTTTCAAATCCTTTTCATGTGAGAGGAGAATTTTCCTTTTTTTAAAGAAGATTAAACCTTTCTATGTGAGAAGAGATTATACGCATGAGATATTCTAATCCAACGTTTCCAAGATCATTGTCCGAGCTATGCTATAAATTGTGAGTCGATAGTTACACCCATGCTAGCAGAACGCTTAGGCACCACCCATTAGAAAAACGTCACAATAAAGATGACCGAAAGGTGCTTGCTCTCTTTGCCCTTTCACCCCACAGTTGGGCTTAGGCTCTGAACCAGTCAAGAAACGTACAATTCACAACGTTGACCAGTTTACCTCTTGACCTAGACTCAGACACATCACTGGAATCATAATGAATCCCTTTGCCTCGAAGATAGCTTTGCAAAATTCATGGCTAAGACTAGAAAAAATTTCAGTCGCTTTTACTGAAAGCAAGGATTGGACTTTAAACAAGAAGTTTCTCATGCTCCTTGGAGAGTATAAACTTCATAATACGTACTTATGCTAACCTGCTGTCAGAAAACGTGTGAAAAAAAAGGAATACATCTTTGATACCATTTCTCTTTGGTCTCTTCTGTGGCTCTCCTTTAGTATTCTTGTTGGGACTTCGTGGGAGAGAGTCACGAATGGTTACAGTCAAGGAAAGGGACATCAGTAGGTTTTTCCGGGGTGGCAAGCAGCAGTTAGTCTTGCTATTAGAAGGGGACCGATAGAAACGTTGTCGTCTCTCTTTTGTTTATATTAGGAGGATTGGTGCTATGTATCACAAACCAACCCATGACTAATCTAGCTTCCCTTCTTTCTCCATTGTGAAAAGAAAATATCTAGCCTAGAAGGTGTGTCGTTGCATTATTTATGGCTATGAGGTCATGCGCTGTTGTTCAGCTAATTCTAGCACCTTTAGACAGAAACTGCTTACGCAAGTAACTTGAATGAATAGGGAAGGAAAAAAGAAGGTGATTTTATTTCCATTTAAATACTTTGAAATGGCATAAGTTTCCTCTGGCTGAAAATGGAGTGAGAAAAAATTAACAGTGCTTTTTTATGCAGTGAAAAAATGAATCATCCACATTCAGACTTATAAAACGCATCTCCTAAAAGGAAGCATGGAAAAAAATATGGTATAATATTAATTTGTAGACATCCTATGCGAATCTAATCTTCATGCACTGGCTTCAGAGGCATCCAATGTGACATGGATTCAGGCTTGCTCATTTCCCTGCAATATTACACAATAGGATGTATTGTTGATAAATCAAAGGGCAGTCTCATGAAAGAGTCCATTTTTACATACTCCAGCAAAACCATCCATCAGAGACACGGCTGACCATTGGTGCATTATTGCATATTCTCTATCGCCATGGCAGTAGAAATATCCTTTGGTAAATATCAACACTACTAGTGTTAGCCTAGATGCACAAATATGATTGATAATTCAATAATTCAATGTTTCTAATATTCATAAACAGTAAATAAGAAGAATAAATTAGTAAATTATTTACTTGACAATATAATAATAAAATAAAGAAATGAAAGATGATGGCCTGTAGATCGAAGCATGCTGATGCGCTGTTTTAAGAAAGTTTATGCCCCCCACTCACGGATCCGCTAGCACAGATCTCCTAGAGATACGACGACCTAGTATACAACCACGTTTTCCCCATTAGTGCACCTCCAGAAAAGAAAAAAGAGCTCGTTCATGCTTGCAGATAGCTCAAAAGAAACTCAGAAAAATAATTGAAATTATGAAGAGAAGTCAATAAGAACAAGAGGGAGAAGAGAAATTTTTTTTCTCTTTGAATTGATTCCTAAAGCCCTTTATATAGGTTCGTGGGCCACCCAAAAAAAATAACAGGCGCGTCAAAAGAAGCAGACGCGGGCCAAAAGAAGCAAAATTTTGCCAAAAAAAGAAAAGAGTCCGTTGATGCGGCCCAATCGCGCGGACCGCTCGCGATCGCGTGCGGATGGAACAAGTGGCAAGCATGTAAGCACAAGCAAGGGGTCAAGCAAGAAAAGAACGCGTGTAGAATCCATGGAGGCATCTGCGGAGATAAGCAGAAGCATGGGCGGCCAAGATGCAACAGGCCGCTAGATCAAAGGAGCACAAGAAGACATATCATCAATCCACAGAAGCCAGCAAATTCAGCACATGGCCGCAAGGAATCTGACTTAGTTTGGATCCCCTTACGGCTAATTACGAAGATTATTTAAATTTCAAATTGTTGCTGTCAATAAGCTTATTCAGTACATGAGCATTATGCCAATATAAAAGGCGCGGGAAGGAAAGAAATCGAAAAAAGAAAAGCAGAGATTAAATGCGGCGCGGTTTTTTTTTAAAATTAAAATATTTAATTTAAAACAACTAGTAGATAAATTGATTTTCTTCGTTGCTAAATCTCAAAAAAATTGATTAGGAGTCAGAATATGGAAATTTAGAAGGTCCTTTTTTATTTTTATTGCTCACTAGTTTTATATCCATAGATCGTGTGGTAGCTTTGTCAATGTTTCCTGCTAGCGAAACTGTTTAATTCTTTGGAAAGGATGCAGTGAAAGTCCATAATTGCTTCTGCAACACCAGCATAACTCATATGGTGTTGAGTAGGTAATATGAAGATGGGAAACCAAATGGAACTCAATAATTGCAGGCATCTGAAAGGAAAATGACAATTTGTGATAGCTCCAACTGCAACTGTAATGTGATAAAGATTGATGACTTGCTTCTGACTTCTAAATCATTTGGTAAATTTATAATGTGATGTGATTCTATGCTAACAAGAAGCCAAAGCACCAATACTTGTGGAGGACATAGCCAACGGGACTCACCCATTGGTACCCCTATCTGAAGAAGGGAGGTCTCAAGTTTTCAACTTTGGATGGTGACACTCTTACAATATATCAAAACATCATTGCACTGTGATACCTAATGTTGTGGCTTCGAATCCGCTTGCACCGGGCTAGCTTGGTGGAGAACCCCTTAACTTTTCTTTAAAGGAAATTATAGATATCATGAAATCTGGTTTATCTTAGTTTAAATCCCAAGTGAAATTTGTAAGCAACGCCCTCCAATGTATATTCATACAACTCTAATTAATTTTGTCTGTGTGAGATCAGGCCCAAAATGGGCCATCTTGGACTGAAATCAGTTCTGAAAAAAAAGGAACTAGAACAGAGGATCGCGATCGTGATCCTCTTCTCCTTCTTCCTCAGCATGACAGGGGTGATTCCGTAGCAACTCCGCAGTAATTCTGCAGCGGCTTTCAATGGCCGCCGATCACGCTCAACCATTGCGAGAATCACAGCGGTGAATAAGCCACAACCTCTTCGAAAACCTCCTATAAATCAAACTTTATCTTGTGATCGACCCCTACATCTCTCTAAGAGCCTCGCCGAGCCTTCTCCTCCCTCTTCTCCCTCCTCCTCCTCCTTCTCCGGTGGCCGACATGCCACCCCGACCGAGTGTCGTCCGAAGCTTCCTTCTTCGTGAGCTTGTTTCCTGTATTCCGAGAGCTGTTTCGAATGCCGCCGCCTCTAGCTCGCCGGACCAAGCTCCTCGACCAAGACCCTCTTTCTCTGCTGCCCGCTGGTAAGCTCCCTACCCTTTGTTCTTCTACTCCAAGCTAACCAAGCCTTTGTCCCTCTGTTCCAAGCCAAGCCAAGCCCATTCTTCCTTCTTGCTGATCACTGTAGCCGCCGTCGGCTGCTGTCGACCGGACATCGACCTCCCCCACTAAAGCCTAGCTGTCGCCGGACCTTCCCTCTTCCCTCTTTCTTCCCTTCCCCTTCCTCCTTGTTTTCTTACTCGGCAGGATGAATGACCCATGTTTATCCATTGTAGTCCGTGTTCATTCATTTTAGGCCTTGTTCATCCATTTTGGGTCATGTTCATTCATTTTGGGCCCATTCATCCATTGTGGGCCGTGTTCATTCATTTTGAGCTCTATTCATCCATTGTAAATCATGTTCATTTTGGGCCGTGTTCATTTAATTTAGGTTGTATTCATCCATTTTTGACCATGTTTATCCCCATTTTGTGCCAAGAGGCAAAAAAAAAAAAAAAACCGACTAGTCCCTAACTCTCCTTTAATCGATTAGATCTAGACCTTTCCCTAATGGTCGATCCAAACCACTCGAACTGGGCCCGTGATCAGGATTAGACCAAGACTTTGATCAAGATTCTTTCTCTAAGTCTCTTTGTCTCTCTAAGCCAAACCTAGGAATCTTAGTTCAAAGTCTTCGCTTTCTTTTTATTCATATCAAGTTGATCCTTGGGTGGAAGCCCTCCACCGCCTCGATACCCGAGCGGTAGACCAGCCCATTACTTCAATCCCAGCTAGATTTGACCACTTGTGATCCTCACCATTGAATCCTCCTTACTCAGACCGACTGGGTAGTCGGGCACTGTCACCTGACCGACCGGATAGTCGAGCATTGTCACCTGACCGACCTGATAGGAGGCATGAGGTCATTCTCCAGTAGTATTTAATTTTGACTTTATTTGACTTCTGGAATGATGTTAAAATTAATAATATTTTAATAATATTAAACAAGTGCACTTGACCGTTAGTTGGAAGTGGGATTTGAAGCGAGAAGAGGTAAGTAACCCAATGCTTCAAAGTATGTTTTCCAAATTATTTGGTAAAATAATTATTAGTTGACTAAATATCTACTGTGTACTTAGTTAAACGGGTCAGACATATTAATATTATGATAGTAATCATTTTAAAATTATATTATATGTTATGAAATCTAAAAAATGTGAGTGCACAAATTATGAAAAATCTATTTTGCATATATGTATTCTAAGCATGGCTATGATCTAGCCCCACCAATAGGGATTATTCATTGGTCCTGTTGACTTGTAATCTATAAGAAACTGATTTTGACACTGCACCATTAGTTATTAGAATAGTAGTATTTGAACATCGTGCCACTGATAGTTAATAATATTAGATTTTGGCACTTTGTGCACTTTGACCTATGCCACTGGGTTATGTGGCCATAGCCTATTTATGTTGGATTTCTCGTACCAATTTATGAATATAAAATAAATTTTAAAGAGAAATATGTTTTACTAATAATTTATTTTTCTACTTTGATTAAATATTTGGCATACTTTAACCCTACTTTGAGGTATTATGTTACTTATTAGGCTGGTGTAGCTCACTATTATATTTTTCTATTTTTCAGATCCAAATGCATAGATGCATGATTGCTGGGAACTTGGGGAGTGCACTAGATTTCCCCAAGATACCTTCAGTTATTGCCATTTTAGTTAGACTAGTTAGAATATTTGATCTATGTTATTAATCAATACATGTTGACATATGTTATATTGGAACTGCTGCAAGATTGAATAATATATTGATTAAATAAATTTTAGAATTTATTATTACTTTAATATGATATGTAGCCTTGCATATCATCATCTCTCCACACCATCCATACCTGAAAACCCCACCCAGTTGATTCATACAACACAACTGTGAACAAGTAAGCTTCCAACTGAGATAATTTATGAACAAGAATAGTCTTTTGTTTTCCTAATAAACATGTTTCATTTGAATGCCAGCAACTCTGCTACACAAGGTCCATCTCCACCCAATTGACTGTCAAGGGAACAACTCTTTCATCATTACGCTCTACATATTTGGCAAGATTGTGGATCAACATGACGACAGCGTTAGCAAAGCCGAGTATCCCTGCAAGACTTGATCCAAAATATCATGTTTGTAAGTAGAAAGTCCCCTTGTATATTCACCATTCCCATTGTACAGTAGCTGCTTGCCACATAGTCTCACTGGGTCATGTCATGTCATGAACAAGCATGGTAAGGCTGGTGTAGGCAATAGAGGTCAAAAGATTATTCTGCACATTATGGACATTTCTATAGGAATTTCAAAGTTTCCAAAAGACTCCAGGGTTTATGATATCGCGAGATCTTATGCGGGAGGTGACTTCTGAGTTTGTAACAGGATATATCTCCTTTATTCTAACAAAGAAATCCAACTGAAAGAGTGCCATTTCCACTTTTAACATTCCTTGAGCTCTCTGTCCTATCATAAAGGAGTGTGCATAGAGGACTAAGAGCAAGAGGGTGGGATGCTGTCTTGCACACAAGGACCTTGCACATTTGCTACATGGGACCAAGCTCATGACGTTCTCTTTTATGATCATCAAGCTTCATGTCAAGGGCATACTCAAATCATCACTTCCGTGAACTTACAAACAACATTGGTGTCAATGAAATACTCAATAAATTTTATCAACTCCAACTATTATCACAAAAAACTAGACTAATTTGTTTTTTCTCTAGTGCTTTACTACAATAAAAGCTTTTAACTAAAAGGGACATGCTGCTTAAGCCAAAAGTGCAAAGAGGTGAAAATAATGAACATGATGGAAACAAAGACCTGGAGATAACTTCACACGAGTAGCTGAATGCAAGAAAAAAATCAGGTATAAAACATTGTAAAGCATACAGACTGCATCATCATGATAACTGCATTGAAATTCATCTAGGTTCTCTCAAATGTCTTAAAAGTTCACTAGTGGACAATTAAGCAACAATGAGAGTGAATGGTTAGATATCTTGGATCTCATGGTGGATGGAAAAATCACACTAAATTTTATGACAAACTATTGACTCTCAACTGATGAAACAAGTGACCTGTTGTTGGGCCTTGATGAAAAAAACATTTTTCTCTTAACAGAGCTCACATACTAGCAAACATTGAGACAAGAAATAGACAACAGGGCTGCAAAGGACCTACAACCACACCCTGGTAACATCAGGCTATCACACAAACATCAGAATGATCACTGTTGACTGTTGGCAATGTAAGGGGAAAACTTAATCAAAATATTTTTTATAATTGACTATCTGTTAGTTCCAGACACTTCATGCTAATCTACTAATCTTAGGTAATGTATAATAACTTAAGTCAATTGTATAGACGCTGACATAAGAGATCAGGACCTGAATCATACACTGTCAACATTATCTTTTATGAATTCAGTGCAAGCATGCATGCATGCATGAGGGGCAAATCAGGTAACTTTTCCATCCAGACAACCGACCCAGTATATTATCCAATGTTACAGCCGCAAATATACATACACAGAAAGCACATAGACCACACGATACCACTAAACAATAATAACAATAGGTTTCATACAAGATTATCAGCTTAACCTTTGTAACTAAAAGAGATCAGCTACCTACCCAAAAGAATCATCCGAAGGGCCATATTCCTTGCAAAGCTGAAAAGAGTTGGAAGGAAAAAGATGAAAAAAGAAAAACAAATCCCTCAAGTGCCATAGCTCCAACACCTTTGGAAAGCAATTTATTTGATTAAGCTGACTGCATCAAGGTCACCTGCTTTTTCAGAACATAGGCATGCCGTTTAGAGTGATAAAGTTTAGCAACCTTGTTTAAGAGAAAAATGGTTGAAAATGGAATCTTTGACAACAATAAATTGAATTAAAGCATAGCGTTGATAATGAAAGAACGGAGTTTCCATGTGAAACCGAACAAACAAAAGCAAATTCCTGCCATGAGATATTATTGAACATACAAGGACTTAATGGCAATGCTGTTTTGCCCAAATCCCACACAGTTTTAAGGAGTACCATTTTCATGGCCAAGACATCAATGAAAAAGTAGGGGTTCTTTTTCCCTTTTTTAACTGTTCAGTTGTCCATTTAGCTCATACTTTTATTACCAATTCAGAGTTCCCGGACCCGCCACAGCAAGTGGGTTTTCCTTTTACCAAGTGTTCTTATAGATGGTTATAACACAGTGTTGAGAAGCAAAAATATGCATCCACTCTGAAACAAGGTTTCACGAAAGCGCTGGTTTATTGGAAATTATGGCAAGTTATGTCTTCAACAAAAACTACAAAAAGATAGCCTCATTAGTTTGGCTAGCATGCATTAAGACTGCAGAAATAGAAGGCTAGACAGGTACAGCCATTCAAGTCTTCAATAAGCTAATTAATACAACAGTTAAAGAAAAACAAAGAATTTCTTACCAGAAATTTATCTGCTCCAACTTGGCAGACCCCCAGTCAGCCCAGATTAGTTTCAATGCTAGTTTTATGAAAGTGTCTTGAATCTCTATGTCCTTTTGTCAACCTCTCTTCCTAACTTGATTAAACCCTAAACAGCAGTCAGGACGGTTGCATCTGATTGTCTTAAAATGAAAAGCAAATAGTATTTTTCTTCAATTGTTAAACCATCATTCTCAAACTGAAATATACCATCTCCACCACTTTGGAAATCAAAAACATAAATCTGATTAATTTCATTTAATCAGAAATATTTAGACTTGCAACATACAGAATTGCTTCAGTCAGCGGTCCCTTATTCATGAGTTAAGGGAAAAAAGTTGAGGATGAAATGAATCGAAACCATACAACTTAAGAATTAGCAGAAGTGAACAATAAAAGAAAAATTGAATCTGGCTTGATGTTTGCAGTCTTTACTGAGCCCTCTCATAAAAGACAGATTAGTTAGCCTATCCAGTTGATATATACCTAAAGGACAACTCAGTCAATAGCCTCAGAATAGAAATCTCACAATAATTCACTGAAAGAAAAAAAAAACATTTCGAAGCTGCTTCTCTTAACATCACTATTTTCTTCCATTTTCATATGATTCATCAAATGCAAGAGTCATCTGACTGGTGATAAAGTACTTGCTGTACAAAATTAGATAGCCCAAGATTTGAGCCAGTTAAAACAGCTGGACCTTCAGTATCAGCACAGCAAATAAAATCAAATATATAGACTCCTTATGCCTCTTGTGGCTAAAACTTCTAATTGGTAATTTGGTTAAAGCATAATCCTCATTGTAACCTTCATGGGAATAAATAGGCGGACCACTGATTTTTCCATTTCCCAAGTTGAACTGAACATATATTTATAAACAGATCCTCTGAAGGTTTACCATTTCAGCAGTCAAATTCAGCCATCCTTTCAAGCAAAACTTGTTTTTGATAAGTTATATTGGTTTCCTTAGCATTTTCCTAATTGCAAATTCCTGACATTGGACTAATCTCAACTTGAATGAATCAATTGTTGCAGGTTCTTGAGTTGCTGATTACCAAAAATGTTCCTCTGTAGCCTGTCGAGTCAAGAAGCCCCAATTTTTTAGCTTCTGAAGCATCAAAGAAGCATTTCTGTTCAACTTCATCACTTCCAGAAGTTAATCTACTAACTCTGTTCATGGCATTTTCCCCTACCTCATAATATATATATTGACATCCAGAGATGTTCTGTTCTGCATTCCTGATGACGCCTTCAGTTATCCAGAACTAGGATTAGGATTTAGGAGTAATTTCATTATCTGTATCGGGAGAAGAAAAAGAGCTAGAACAAGAAATGTTAAGCAGTAGATATTGGGGCAACTGAAATCTGGGTGGAAACAGCATGCTCTATTGAATAGAACTAATCCATCTCATACACGTTAGTGTTTTCTGATCCTTGCGCAGAATGAGTCGATATTACTGGCACTATGTTCACTAGATCAGGCTGCCAAAATAGGGGATCAGATGCTGGCACTAGTAAATTACCCTACTGATGATCAGCCTGTTGTTCTGCTTTCAGTGTCATATGCTGTTTGCAGGCAAGGAGACTGCATCCGGATAAACTCTAGCATTTTCAGCATCTTGTTTTGCAGCCTCAGTATCATTCATCTCATTGGAACCCCCTAGATTCCGAGTCTGATCTTCACTAAGATATAAATCACTTCTCCCTCCAGCATTTTCTGAAAAAATGTTTAGAAGTTAGACCCAGCATACTTCATGAAATATTTATCATTTGGATAATTTCCAAGTTAAATAGATATCAAGCGAAAGAAAATAAAAAATAGATATACAGTGCTATATATATAGCGATCCACACCTGATGCTTCAGCTGAAACTTCATCCAATCTCTTTATCAATAATGAGGTTCCAGGAAACAGCATTAAGTTAACCTGATCAAGCCACCTTTTCTCATTATCCTCAATGGGTTTAAATCCGAAACCGGATGTCCATGCATCGACCAAATTTGGAATGGCTGATAAAACAAGCATCTTGACTTTGAAGGATTTCAGCAACTGCCTCCCAAAAAGTAACAAAATTTGGTAAGTCTATATGGTGCATAACTTATGGAGAACTCGTGATAGTGTGGTTGCACTCAATCATATTAACCGACCCCCACAAAAAGCGGAGATCATCTGTCAACAACTACCACTTTAGTTTGTGCTAAAATGAGTGGAATTAGAGCTTTTCAATATAACTGTAAACTAAACAGCATATAATTTCTTCAAAAACACTCTTCTAAGAAAAAAAGAAAATAAACTGGCTTGTTTCTGGTACTGGCTCTGGTAGCATTCAAGAATCATGAATCAGAACTATAGCACAAAGTTCTGGACGACAAGTGCAAATAATAAACTAAGATGCAGCTACATAAAAAGGTTACCAAATAGTTCCTAGATGCGTTTATTCAGCCCCTAAGTACCAAAGGAGAAAGTCCAATGCCTAAGTCGGCATTGGCGGTCAAGTTTCATTCAGGCCCAGCCAGGGTCGGCAGAACCAGTACCAGGCAGCGTACCGATTACCCGGCGGAACGAGTCGGTACGGGCCCGCATCGTGCTACGCCAGGCTCATACCGACACAGTAGAAGAGGTGGGGGAGATGGAGAGTGAGAGAAGAATAGAGAGAGAAGGGGGAGGCCGGTAGAGAGCGGAGGGCCGAAGAGCCGCCGCAGGGAGAAGGCGGAGGCTGGAGAGCCGCCGCGCAGAGGAGGCGGAGGCCGGAGAGCCGTCGGAAAGCCATGGGAGAAGGGCTCCCTCTGGTCTCCTATTTCGAACGAAACAAGGACTAGAGCGGGCCCCTCTTATGCGGCTCCTCCGCATGCTGGGTCCCCGACTAGCCTCTTCCTTCCACTTTCTTTTCCTTTCTCTCCCTCTCCCTCCCTCCCCCGCTCTCTTTTCCTCTTTTTTCCTTCGTCTTCTACCCTTCCGACGCCACTCTTATTTTCGTCACTGGAACCGTCCCGATCCACGGTCGGTACAGCTCGGGACGCCCCGAACCAGACGATTCGGGACAGTTCTGCCGACCTTGGGACCAGCTTTGTGCAGCAATCTACATATGCACAATAAGACATGCAAGAAGCATGCACTCTTTTGTTAATTTAGCCCAATTGTCAAATGTTGTATATAAACTAAATAGCATATAATTTCTTCAAAAATACTCTCCTAAGAAAAGAAGAAAATAAACTAGCTTGTTCCTGGTACTGGCTCTGGTAGCATTCAAGAATCATGAATCATAACTATAGCACAAAGTTTTAGACGACAAGTGCAAATAATAAACTAAGATGCAGCTACATATAAAGGTTACCAAATAGTTCCTAGATGCATTTTTTCGGCCCCTAAGTAACAAAGAAGGAAGTCCAATGCCGAAGTCGGCATTGGCGGTCAAGTTTCATTCAGGCCCAGCTTGGTGCACCAATCCATAGATGCACAATAAGACATGCAAGAAGCATGCATTCTTTTGTTAATTTAGCGCAATTGTCAACTGTTGCAAAAAAAATTATAGCGCAATTGTCAACTGTTGCAAAAAAAAAATTATAAGTACCTTCTCTACAGCATCCACCAGCCTTCTACACATTCCTTGGCGGCGATGCTCACTGCAAGTTGCAATGAGAGGCATCTCTGCCACTCTGACTCCATGCACCCTGCAGAGAAATAAAGGTGAGCATGTCATATTCAGGACAAACAGCTATAGTTATGGGGAAATTTTAGTCCTGCCAAGAGATGACGTAATTAAATGTTGTTTTAAACACAATTTTTTAGGGAGAAATGATCTTGCAACAAAATATCATTAATACAATTTAAAAAAAGGAATGTGGATAAATGTGGTCTGGGCGCAGAAATATTGTCTGTTCATTTTGCGATAAGCATGGCACAAGAATAATACATAAATGCACTTGAGTTTCAAGATTTTCATCCATTTGGCATGATCGTGATATGTATTTATGCTTATAAGCCTACAAACATCTAATATTAGCTAACATAGGAAGAAGGATATCTTCTAGGGAAAGCTAAAGACAGAGAATAAAATTGTAAGCACCAAAACAGGGAAATAGGAATACAAAATCAAATTGAAAGCATCAAAAAGGGAATTACACATGAATATTATCTAAAACTAGCAATAGATCTGCACAAACTTAGCCAAGCATCGCACGAGTATTATCTAAAATTGGTAATAGACCTGCGCAAAATTAGCCAGGCCTGCCCAACCAGATTATGAGCAAGCTTGGACAAAGTTTTCTAGCCCAACAGGCTGGGTTGACCAAACTTTCAGACAGCTGAAAAGCAGGGCAGGCTCGGTTCACCAAATTTTAGCTTGACCCAGCCCGATATAAGACATATCAGTATATGTTACAAAACATTTATATATTATTTTTTTAAGAAAAATGAAAATAAGTACTAAGAGAGGGGAATGGGAACTCTAAATCCCTAGTCATTCTTTCCCTTCTCTGGTTGCTGCGCCCATCCCCCTCAATTCACCAGAAGCAACCAACCCGGCTTCCTGAGGTATTCCCACCTCCTCCACTCACTAAATCCCTCCTTCCTAACTCTCTCTCTCTCTCTCTCTCTCTCTCCCTCACACACACGTGTACACACCTTTCCCTAGCCCGAAGATGTTCCCTCTCTGTCATCACCTAATCCTACTCGACAACCGACTGCCATCACCCAAACCGTGAGACCCTCATAAGTCATAACCCTTTCTCCCTTCATCCCTTCCCCACCACTAATGCTCAGTCAGGTCGGACCTCGGCTCCCCCATTTTCCATGAGGCTGGGCTGGATTATAATTTTCAGGCCCATGATCGAGCCAGGATGGACTTGGGCCAACATGACAAATGCTCAAATCTAGTTGACAATTGTCACTAGATGTTGCCTGCTAATTGTAAAAGGCTTTCATTATTTCATTTTATAGTTTCGTCTTAAACAACAATCTTCATCTTGCTTCACATATTGAATCATCATAAGAGCTAAAATGTTCAAACTAATCTTCCCTTTTTTCCACATCCAACACACAGACAATAACACTCTCTATAGCCTGAGGTTAACCGAAAGTCAAACTTCTGGAATTGGAGGTTAACGCAGCAATGATCAGTCTTTGCTATGGATCAAATTATTGAACCATACAGTGTGAGGTTAATGAATAGGTTGGGCTTAGTTATCTAAAGAAAGATTTGGTGCAAGAGCAGATCCTACCATGTACAATAAAGTGACGACTCATAATTTAGAAGAAGCACTTTAGGTGCAAGAGTTTCCTACAAGATTCAGAAATGGGTGTAGCACTCTAGGTAGAAGTTTCCTGTCACCAAGGGTTAGCAACCGATACTTCGCTCAAGAACCAACTTTACACATTTCATGTTAATGAAGCCCCACTTTTGTTACTGCCAAGTTTTTTGGGACTGTACCTTCCTGGAAATGTGAAAAACCAAGCATAACGATCTTCACTTAACCAAAATCATAATTGGATATATTTTGTCCTTGAAGAAACTCCAATCCCTCCACCTCCATATTTTCTACATCAACACTCTTGTAATTAAGAAGGAAACTACAAAACATAAGATTTTCAAAATATTAAGAGAGAACCTAGGATACTGATCAAAAGCAAGAAAAACAACTACATAAACCATATACAAGCCTTCTTGTTGCACAGTGCGGAAGGAAAGTATCTTGCTGATTTCTGCCATTTTGACACAGCAGATGAAGGCAACCAGCACGTGCGAGTTAGATTCTTGGGCATGTCTAGACGTTAGCTAGAACCTCATGTCCACAAAGGTGCAAGATGGTTAGCATAGAAGGAGATGGTAAAGAGAAGTTGGAGGGTGGGGGAACCTAATAGTCCCCTAACCCCAAGGTCATAGGCTTAGTTACCAAAAGCAAGTGCGGGTGCGGAAGTGCAGGTGTGGGGAAGTGGCTCTCATAAATAAAAATTTAAAAAGAGACACTTAGGAAGGTGGTGCTTCTAGAGTTCCATTGAGATTCCAAAGTGGCAGTGCCATTACGAATGAAATATTGCTGCTATTATGGTCATAAGCATAGTGAAGTCCATCCATCCTTGAACTAACGGAATCCTAGAGTCACAACAAACAACCACCCCAAAACCCTCAGCCTTGTTTGCTCGCTGCCTCCCTTCAATTTGTCACATGCGATGGAGATGACACACAGAAAATTGAATTCGGTGTTGCTTGCCATAGTAACAGTATTATTGAATTAGTTGAAAATTCTAGAATAACACATCATTTCTTTCTTTGGTCAAATGATTCTTAAAATTTTTCCTGGGTTTTAAAAATCAGGAATTGCTTATTTTTTATGAGCTCTAAAATTTATTCAAGACTACTTTAGGATTCTAAATTAATAACTTTTGCTGTTGGTGGTGGTGTTATTGCTATTGTTGGTTGCTCTTGCCTCTTGATCTTGAATAACATTACATTCTACATTTTTTTGTTTTTCCTTTCTTTTTTTTAGCATTATCAGTAATGTCATTGTTTTCTCTGAAGGTACCGTGAATTCTCAGCACTTTTTCTGAATCTAAATCTATGCTCCTATCTGAATTATTCCCAAATGATGAACTTGTCACCATGCATCTTACAAGCTTCCATCTACAAGGATATCCACTCTACCAAATGCAAGGCAACTCCATGAAGACACGACACAACTACAAGAATTGCCATCACAAAATGAACAAATTGCAGAAAGTCAAAGGCTTCAAAAGTCCAATACATCTTAATCTCCTTCGCACCAAGAACTTTTAACATCTTAGAGACCTATGCACTCATTTTCTTCAACTGCTGAATGCTTTTGAATTATAAAATTCTCCCAATAAACTTTGTGAAACCTTTCTTTATTAATCCACTATATGAACTTCATACTTTAAGGCAAGAAATTAAGTAAATAATACACTGAGATTTAAGCTCTGACTAAGACTCCACCATCACATCCGTACCCTTTTATAGACTAGAATGTAATACCCTCTCATTGCTACCATTCCAATTCCTATGTCTCTCCACAAATCTCAACAATTAAACAAGTATAACCAAATTCCTATAGAAATATATGATATAGTTTACAAGATTAAAAATGCAGTGTAAGACTTTCAGATACATGAAGCTGGAAATGAAGCTAGAGCCTAGACATGTCATTTTAGTTGCAGTGCAAAAAATTCTTGAAACAATATTTTGGAAAAAAAATCTTGACTGGGATCTCAATCCATGTATCAAGCTATTACCTGATGGATGCAACCGCTATGATTCCATCACCCTTTTCCAAGACTACAGTGTAAAACCCTTGATAATTTAAGCGAGCAAAGTTAGACCTGACAAATTTTAAGATCCACATAAAGTACTGCATTGGTAGATAAACAGCTAAAAGCCAAATATTATTTAAAAAAATCAAGGAGAAACAATATGTTAAAGTTTGTTGAGAGAAAAATTGAAGATACATGAAAGGAGCAAAGAAAGAAGCACAAGAAAATTTCTGCCATTCAAGAAAGCTTGTCTTCTGTAATCGGTGTGTACACTCATGTTCAACTTCTAAAATTCACATTGGATACATATCCAAATAGGATGCATATCAAATACTTGGACACTAATTGAGTTTTTTTAAGCTTTTAAAAATTGGCAGAGTTGGACTCCAAAAATGAGCTCAACCCACTATAATAATGTTAATGTGAGCTTTTATTTCCTTTAGAGATTGGTCAAGAATTTAGGTATTAGAATAACTTTGCAACATATCATTTTTTTTTAAAATCTTAAGCTATTTAGGAAGTTAAGATGAAAAATATGCACATTGAAAAACTTTGAATGTTTTACACAATATTTTTTGAATTGTATATGCATATATTTAATTAGCGTTATGTTTCTATGTGCCCCCATTTTTCCTTTTTTTCCTCTTGATGAGTCAAACACTAGTGACATCCGTCCAAATCCAATTCTCATGTCCACATCCATGCAACATTGTTCATGAGTGCAGTCAAGATGCACCTGATGCTGATTTATTTAATTATTTATTCAGCAGCACAGCAAACAAAATAATCAGTAAACATTTGTTACTCATTTGCATTGAAAACAACAAGATCTGTACCATCTTTAAGAGATACGAGCATTTTTACATCTGTTAGTTTATCCCTTCACAGAAAAACAATCACTTTGCATGTCCGGACCTTGTTATATAGTGTTACCCACTATTTATCCACAGGTATAATTGGTTAAGATACGTAATGAGTCAGTTCCCACCCCACTCCTCTTTCTCCCCTGCCCCTTACACTCTAAAAGAGAAAGAAAGAAAATTTAAAAAGAACAAGTCCAAATTCTCTCAGTCCAATCTACTACAGTTCAAATATATTCCCATATCCCCCACCCACCCATTTTCAATTAGTCCTTGTATTCTGTTCTCCTCCACATTGCATTGCATGTGCTTTTCTAATTTACATCTACAACCATGACAATAATGTGACAAGTTATAAATTTAAATCAAATAACACCCGCATCTGTTAAGCACTAATAACTCTAAATTAGGCCAATCTACTTTCATCGCAATCATGGTCATTAAGAAATGCAATTGCAAAGCAAGAATGCATGGAAAGCATAAGATTAGAGAAAGGATAACATAATGGTCAAATGGAGAACAAGAGAACACTGAAGGAAAAAAATAATTTGTGGAATCCACTATGGGACAAATTTTATTTCATAACATCTTCAGAAGACTGTCTACTGTTCTTCTGGTAACATTTTATAGTTTATACAGAGTACCAAAAATTTGCTATGACCCTAGAATTAAAGAATATTATGGATGATAGCTTTTATGTGACCAGGTCTCAAATAATCAGACAAATAGATACAACCCTTCAAAGAATAATGATGGAAGGATAAAATAAAGAAAGAGAAGATAGGAGAGGAGATAGAAAATGAACAGATTAGTAGAATGGAAAGTTTTCATGATTTTGCTAATTGTGGGATCACTTTCTCTATTTAATAGATAGAGCAGTCATCATATATGATTGACGTCCATAATGCCCTAAAAAGTGCCAATGAAGGGTATACAATGTGCCTTATGGGCTCTCATGACTTTGATCCACAAATTAAACATAGCCAATGACTAACACAGATCCAAAATATAACGCTACATCATGGTGACTACATTTTGCCATCAATTAGCAAAACATGTATTTACATATTCTGAGAAAAATTAGACCCTAATGACTTAACACAAATAGCAGACTTAGCTAAACAGCTCCTATTATACCTAAACCTTAATAACAAAGAATTCTAAAAAGAAAATATATAAAAATCAAAAATATTTAACAAAAAATATTTTGCATCTTCTGACAAGTTTTGGGCACCCAAAACATCCATAGATAGCCCAAATGCATAAAAGTAACATTTTGAAAATCTCAAGATCTTCACAATGATTGTAGGATTTCAAAAACTAATATATAGTGAGAAGATGCACCTTTTTATGAACCTGCTCTCTAGTTTCACAACCCGCTCTTCCATATTTTTAGCAGTCTGGATGTAACCAACTATCCCTTGTACCAGTGGACAGAAGTTTCACAGTGATCTTGGGAACTTGGAAACCTACTTGTCATCTTTGCCTAAGGCCTAGCTAACACAATGACTTACCTGGATATGGTCTGACTAGACCTAAATCAGAATTCTAAATTACGGTAGGTTTAGCAGACAAGGAGGTTAAATATAAGGTAAGACATCATATGTCACAGCTCTTTTTTTCCCTCAGGGTTAGTGCCAATTAAATCAAATGGAGTCAATAGCAGCTCGTGAGTTGCAACCAGACAACATCACAACTGACATACTTTTCAATCAGGAGGTGAGCAAAACACCAGATTCCAGGACAATTCAATCATCATGAAGTTATGCATTTTCTTCAAGATTGAGAATATGAGAGCTTTGTATAGTATGGGTATGATTGAAAGGATGGCGTTGCACCTAATGTTTGGTCAATAATAGATCTAAGATTAGGAGGCACAGTATGACATGACATCTTCGTGTAGAAAAATGTCATCATCTTATTCTCAAGCCAACATAAAGAGAAAATAGGCTTAACTATGATGGGATTGCAAGACTCCTTTCTTGTATCAGACTTAAGATCAAGAGCAAGAAGATAGTAACAGGAATGCCCCAGTGACAGAGGAAGCTAAATGGTGGTGATTCCACTCCTTATCTCTCTTTTCCTATTTACTTTTTCTTTGTCTAGAGCCAAATGTGATGAACTTCGAGCTATGCTTTCTCAGCTCATGAGAACTAGAACTTCAAATGACAGGCCATCATCCTCCAAAAGTGTTCCTCCATCACAATATTAATATCGACTTGATAAGGCCACAATGAAGAAGGCAGTTGAAGTCAGAAATTCATTTCCAAGGCCTCCCTAATGCGATAATATCTCATACTCTTAATTCTCCTTCCAAGACTCTTCCATCATGTCCACCAACTTGAAACCCCAATAATTGCAAGATCTAAGTACGCCTATGAAGTCATCAATCATGGTGCTGAATCATGGGGAGACACTCAAGTCCAAGAAAAGTTATCTAAGATTGAACATGAGGATTTATGCTTTGAAGTTTTGACAGAAAACAAATTCACGCTTGATAAATGGTCTTAATTTCTCCTCCCCTCACTTATTCAAAGATATGAAGATCCCTCCTCGCAAGGAGTATATACATGCTCTCATTTGTGATTACTACACCATTAATTCAACCCAAGCCTTGGGGAAGAAACTAGAATTTATTGAACAAAATCATATGGAACTACATCAATTGCAATTGGAGATATTCAATGAGAGGTGTAAGAAGAAAAAACTGAAATTAACAAAAGAAATCCCCTACACCATCAATTTCTTAGCAAAGGTTTGAACTCAAGGACGAGTTCCATGCAGCAAAAGTGTTTGATGCAGGAGCAATGGACCAACTATGTTGGATCAACCCATTTTGGTTCAGCCCATTTTGAACTGGTAATTTAGTCAAGGAGTTAAAGTCTAGTATTAATTATGCTAATAACAACCAGTGGTTATTATGCTTAATTATGTGTTATTAATATTGAATGTGTTTGTTAATATTTCTATGCTGATTGATAGTTCATGCACGGTGACTTTAGAGTTTGGAAAAGTATTTATTTACTTGTCTTTTAAAATGCTGTAAACATTAATAAATGGGGAAATGTAAGGTCATCTTGTGTCTATATAAATAGATAAGTAGTAGAGAAAGAAAGATAATGAAGAATTTGAAATGAAATTTATGTTAAAGTTCCTTCAAATTTAGTGATGGATTCTACTTGTTATCTATCTTTTTCTATTTACTTCTCCTTTATCTTGATCCTTTTCCCCTCTTTTGCTTAATCCCCTACTTTTGCGACATCATCAACCAAATCACTAAATAAGCTAGTACATAAAAGAGATGGAACTGCTAAAATACAGTAGATTTGGGAAGTAACATGAGGTTTACTTATGATTGGCTGTGGCTATGCTATACAAAGGTTGCTAATTGAGTTATTGCACATGACACAAGAAATTTGCAAGCATACGATAAGAGAAAGGATCACCAAATTATAGAACAGTTATGCTATGTTTGGTTTAAAGGAATAAAATAGAATTGGAGCAAGAATCAGAAATGGAGTAGAAACAGGAAAATAAGGAATCAGAATCACCATTTCTGATCCATGGTTAGGGCATGAAATGAAGAAATGCGCAGAAAGGAATAGGTCATTCCATATGAATGTTTAATTTAGTCAGTTGTATCCTAGAACTGAATTAAAACTTGTGGAATTTATATCCTTGACTAAGAAAAAAAAAGGCAAAGCTTAACAATGTTTCTTTAACTTCAAATTTTGATGAAATCATTAATTTTCAATTGATACCAGAAATGGCACTACTGATTATATACCAAGAATACAATTTATTCCCTTTTTCCCATAAATGCCGCTAAATAATTCATACCGAAGATATCATTCATTCCCGTTGGAATGGAATGACCGCTAAGCCTGCAAATGGGTTAGGTTGACCCATGACCCGACCCAACCTGACCCACTTAGATCCGATCCAGACCCAATTTAAAAACCTGTGGGGCCAAGTCAGGTTCCAAACTTAAACCCGTTCTTTATTTTGGGTCGGATCTAGGTTTCTTGAGTTTCGACCCAACCCGATTGTTATATGGGTCGAATATGGGTCTTCTGACCCGACCCAAACCCGAAATACCCATTAACCTAAGGTGGCAGGGGGGTGTTAAGTTGGTGTACCATCTATAGTCTACTCTCCCAAAGTTAGAGATTAGTCTCATGCAACGGTGGCATCCATCATCAATTAATTGCTTTGAAATAAATGGTGTCATCATCCCACCAATCCAAACTTCTTGATCTGATTTTATTCACATGATATAAGGGACGTTGTGGCAAACTAGATAGCTAATTCATATCCTTTGATGAAAAGTTTGACTTTTAGATTATATATTAATATTGTGATTGACTTGGCATTCTATTCATGCTTTGTTTCAGTCTATTAGATATTTTTAAATATAATAATTCGTACAATCCATAAGGAATGCTCAACTTTTGGAGCTCTTTTCAATTGTTTTTTAAGCCTTGTTGGAAAAAAGTTATCATGCAAAATGTATCATAACATGCTTCCAAAAAAATATTCATGTCTTATTATCTTATGATGAAGCAAGGATTTTCTTTTATCCAAATTTAACTTTCTTTTTAGAACTCCATATGTGTGACCCAAACCTGACACAGACCTGATCCGAACCCAAAATTTTCTAGTTAGTATCGGGTTATACATGGACCTACTCGAACCAAATGACCCGTTGGGTCAAATTTTAGCTATAGATCCGACCCGACCGATCTTCTATTTAATTGGGTCTGAGTCCGACATCAAAACCCGAACAAGAAACCGAGTCGGGTTGGGGTCACTCGTGACCCGGTTCGACCCGACCTATTTGCACCTGAATGACTTCTTCCCATTTTAGAGTGGAATCACAATCCCTTGTTTGATAGAATGTCACTTCCAAAGGAAAGCTCATTCAATTATTTGTTGCATAATAAAACATTAAAAATGAGATCAAAGCTGGAATGTCTGTTCCATTCCAGCAAACCAAATGCCGCATTAAAGATCTAGAAATGTTTATTTTTGTGAAGTATAGTGCAAATGTCAAGATATGGAAATGCTATACAATTTTAGCTACACAAATATCCAGTAACAATGATAAACAACATAACAAGATGACAAGCTATAAGATGATGTGAAACAGAATCAAGCCCGACGGCTAGAAAACTTTACCGCCTATTGTACAAGACATGTGGTATCATGTCTATGCCTGTTCTAGGATCCACCATTGGAAGAAAGCATTCCTCCATGATACTTAGGGCAATGGCTAGCTTTGCGTTGCATTCTGCCATTAGTGCTATTTTCTGTGTAGAGTTAAATTCATGATTGCATCTCAGAATGGTCCATGAATACCCATCACCAAGACAGCTCAGAACTCCAACACGAGAATGCAGACCTGAGTAAACCTGCTAGCACCAGCAAAAGAAAGGGACAAGGAAATTATTAAAAAATAGCAACAGTGATATTAAATGACACAAAAGGGTAGTATCTTAAGAAAACTCTTACAAATTATTATACAAACAAAAATTAATTAATAAAACAAGTCAAAGCCCATAAGGAGATTCTAGATATTTCAAACATGTTTGTAAAGTAGGTGGCACAATGGATACGGTGTCATTTTATCAAGGCATGGTTTGTGCATGCTGTCAATGCATGGTAATGTGCAACAATAATTTAGATCATGGTTATTGTAAGGAACAAACTTGCAGCATCAAGTTTAACTCTTACAAAAAGCATTAACCATAATCTCAAAGCACTGTCATAACATCAAGCTTGACACTTGCACATGATATATCAGCTTCATCTTAGGAATAGAAAGTATAAACTTTATACATATAGTAGTTAACAAAGACAGAGTAAAGTGGCTACAAATATAATGCCAGAACAAAAATTCTGAAGAAATAGTCTATTTTGATGGTGTTTTTCGACCAAGATATGCTAAGTATATAGTAGATGTCAAAAAGGTAATGATAGTTGTCTACATCCTGTTGAAGATCTAATTCCACTAAAAGCTATATGAAATAGTAACGACTGATTAAGATCCTTTGGTAGGTGCTGACTAACCATATGCTGGTTTGCAAAATATTCCACGTATATTGGAAATATCACTTGTGTTACACAAAAAAATAATGCAAGTATACTCTTAATAAGACATGACGAAACAATAAATAGCGTTGACCAAAGTTCGTTGTCTCGGTACCGGATCTCGTGCTTGTATCATCCTTTGACAATGTTGGTATGCCTGGAACAAGAGTTAGTTTGGCATACCAAGTGTCGGTACACCCTCCATACCACATATCAGTTCAGTACCAATATGGTTCAGTACAATCGATATGCACTATATTAACTAGTATGGCAAATCTTGGTGTCGACTATATATGGAAGAACTTAACTATTTCCTATAAATGAGAACCGGCACTTTCTTTTAGTTTCCTCCACTATGTCAGTGAATTTAAGGAAATTAAGATTGTTCAGTTGGACAAAAATAAATGTGCATCTCCATATGCTGAGCATTTGATTCATTTCAAAATGAACTTTATAAAAGGCTAAGAAAAGTTTCTCCCTGCAAATCTAGATGTTTTATCAATGATAAACCACCAATTGATTAAGCATCTTTTTATAAAAGAATTAAATATGCACATACCTCCTGACAATTTCTTCCACAAAACCATGCACCAGGTCCCGCTTCACCATTGCATACAGTTTTTTCCTTTAGGCATATATCATGATCTGTTGATAACAATACAAATATATTAGTTTGTGTAAAAAAATGGAATTGAAGGTTTGAAATTATAAGATATCCATGAAACAAGAGGAGCAAGTAATTTGACTAGCGAAGGTGCCATGAGACAATAGCCTAACATACACTATCAAAATAGTTGATGCCACTTTCATGCAACACATAATTATCGGTATAAGCAAGGTCCACAATCTCGGTACCGGATAACGTATCGGTATCAGATACTGTATATGTACCAGGTACCGTATTGATACTTTATCATTTTGGTACAGTACGGTATACCTCTATGCCAAAATAGTTGTCTTACCTATTTTCTCGATTTTCATATCGGTACGCCTTGGTATGAGCCGGTACGCATATAAGTTGGTACGCCTTAGTACGGGGCGGTGTAACTCAATATAGGGCGATACGGGGCTTCTACCGACTTGAAGATGTGTTTCGTACCGATTTTCTTCCGATATGGTACGGTACGCCCCGTATCGGATGGTATGGGGCGGTACAGCAGAACTTAAGTAAAAGTATTTATTTTGATACGTAATGCAGCAGAATATGCAATAGTATCCCGAACAAAAGCCATGCAACAAACCCAACTGCATACTTGTCCTCAAGAGTTTACCATTCTCTTTCCTTAAAAAAATTTTTTTAAAAAAAATCATACTCTGATATCATTGTTAGACTAACAAGTCACCTCCGAGTTCCAAAAAAAAGCTATTATGAATCCAAAATTGCTCAAAAGATAACAAAATCATGAGTCAAGTTATACATGTATGCAAGCATGCTTACACCCATATACATATAAATATAACATACATGCAAATATACATATATAGATATATAGAGGGAGTAAAAATAAAAGGCCTTCTGAGATTGGGCTAAAAAGATTGTGATGCAATAATGATAATGAAAATCTACACCACTGATTGTGATCTTCAATGTCTAAGTTTGTCTAGAAATCATATGGGCATGTATATCTATGCTAAGCAAAAATCTTCAACAGCTTACATTTTTTTTTCACATTGTGAGCATTCTAATACAGCAAGGGAACTTGAAGCTTCTTTTCCTTTAACCACATCACCACAGGTCTCACAAAGGCAATTGCGGCAATACCAACTGCCTTCTGGAATCTCCTGCATAGAAAAAGAAATAAGCATCAGAATTCAAAATTTGCTATGTAAATTATTTTATCAAAAAAAAAACTTGAATAGCAGACTGGGTAAGAACTCCTCAAGATATTCACCGAGAAGAAAATTATGGAGATAAAAACACTCCATGACATGTTTAGTGTCTCTAGAAGACTGATTTTAAATTGCCTAACTCAGAAACTACTTACGGGAATAAAACCAAAACAAGCACTGACAACAAAGATTACTGGAACCATAGAATGGAAATTGTTAAGTGCGACATTAATCTAAGACATCATACACACGTACACAGCGGGCAAGGATGTGATATTGCAAGAGATTCCAAGCTCATAGTCAGCATCTATGATGCAATACTTGGACACAGACCTAAAACTGCATGCATATATGACATACAGATACCCAAATTAGTCAAAAAAATTAACATACATATTGTTGTACAGCCTACTCTCCAAACAGATATAAGGTTAACTTGATTGATTTCTCTAGATATTATTGCTCTTTTAAACTGGATGGAAATGGTCCAAATCCTTTGTAAGATTAAACAACATCATGTGTCTTGCTAGTTGAATGAGCAAAATAGATACCCAGGTCAGCATCGCTCCCCCGGATTAACCAAAAGAAAATCTCCATATTTGCAAGGAATCATAGGTAAAAGGAACCCTAAGAATTTGATATAGAAAAAGTAGGCATCCTTCTCAATGAAGAGCTTGCATTAGTATAAGATAATATTAGCCATTGATATCAAACACCAGGAAATCATCAAGGAACTGATAAGGCCTGGAGATCATAAAATATCGGAGCATCCTCATCTCAGCCCTTTTTCACAATAATGAAGCAATTTTTACTTGCCAACAAGAAGAGAATAGAACCACACATTTAAGGAGAAAAACCAGCAAGAAATATAGTGGAGTATACAAAATCAAAACAAAAGTCAAAATAAACTAGAGAAGCTTTAACCCAAGCAGGATTCTGTAGAGTAGGATTCAGATATACCATAAGACTCAATACGATATCATGGTACCAAAATTGCTCCTCAATAACAGCTAGTTTCTTGAAGCATGGAGACCTTCAAAGATCTTATTAGATGTCTCACTTCTCAACCCTAATATTAACAAGAATCCGGGTTGTTTAACAACCTTATGTTGCACATATCTAACTCAGGATCAGGATGAAAACATTCACACTGATGGGTACAATAATGAAGAGAAACAAAAATTCTCGATCACAAGATATTCAATACATTCAAATGGAAAGCTAGAAAATGAAATGAAGCTGGCGATGCTACAAGCTTATCTATGTTGAGCAAATAATGAAAAAATTCATGTTTATGCACCACAAGTATATTGGAATTACAGAAAAACTCTGAGAGTATATTGATGGATTAGCGCAAGGAGAATCAAAGTTTAGATGATATTAATGTGATAAGATATATCGCCATCTAGGGATAAGTAGCAAAGAATCTGAGAGGGTACTTGGTGAATATGGATTTCAAGACACAGAGACAAGAAGAACTTGAATACTTTAGTTTGTCGTGGCCTATGATATTGCACTAGAAAATACTTACGATGGAAGAAAACAGATAAACATTTAATTGCTGTTAAAAGTGGATTGAATATATCAACAAGCAGATACATTAAAAAGGAAAGAGGGATCAACATGTAAACTTGGGGATGTGATACCTCAAGAAGGCCTACAAAAGAGCATGGACTATAAATTACAATTATATACATTAGGGAAAAGAAAAAAAGGAAATTTAAACTCAAATTCTCAAGATTAAGTTGGGGTAACTTAAAAGGAAAATGCAACATAATTTGCAAATAAAATACTGTTAGAAAGCAATGCAGTTTAGAGCCAAACCTGTAGGGCATACGTTCACGTGGAAAATTATGTTTAGAGGATTGCTAAACTGGTTCTTGGATAATTTCAAGGTAAACAGCACACATGCAATAAAACTTGATGGTGAAATGATAAAGTACAATGTATGATTAAGAAGAGTTCATACTTTGATGAATTTGCAAGGACAAATAAAATAAAGCTGATGACTATTACAAAAAGCAACCAGAACTGTAAAATCAACTTACAAATATCTAGATAATGGGTAGGACTTGGAAGAAGGCAAGAAAGAAACCAACATGCTCACAATGATGAGGGGAAGGAAAACAGAGATATATAAACATAACTAAGTGCAATAAAAGTGAGTTAAAGGAAATCAAACAAGGAGAAAAAAGTTTGCTACCAAAAAGTGTTGAATGCAAACTCTAGTTGTCATACTAATTTAGACGAAACATGTATTTGGAGTTGCTGGGATGATATTGCTCAGTTCAAAAAATCTGAAGTCAAGAAGCCTTTAGAAAGAATATGAAAGGACAGGACATGACACCAGATGTAAATTTTAATTAGGACAGGATAGGTCATTGGAGGAGTGTCAAGCTGCTAAATCACTTATATGCAATCACCATCATCAATCATCATGATCATCATCATCACCCAAGCCTTTTCTCATCAAAATGCGGTCAGCTATAGAGCAATACTCAATGCAAAGAATGCTTGGCAAAAGGCTTCACGAGATCTTAATAATCAAGAATATAAGATTGATTAGACAAGTATCATATGGCATTAGAACCCATCTATAGGCTTGAAATTGACGTAAAACAGTGGCGCCAGTTCTTACCCAATTAAGCTTATAGGCTACACCATAACATAATGAGAGGAGTGGGCAAAAAGATCATTCAAAAGACAAGACGTTCAGAAAACCAGTTTGCATTTATTCCAGAGGATAACTAGTGATTAAGGACTCATTCTTGCTTAGATTAGAAAAGAGAAACAAAGTGCACATGGTCTTTATCATCTTAGGGAAAGCATATAACAGGATAATATTATATTCAAGTTGTCAAGGACATGTATGATGGAGAAGTTATAAACATTAGATTACTGGTGACAAGATACGGGTTTCTGGTCAAATGGGCATAAAATAAGGGCCAGTACTAAGTCTATAAGACTATACCTCTTTATACTTGCTGTATATTTTTTTTCAAGTAGTCAAGAAGATGATGGCCATAGCAAATGTTATTTGCAAAACATAAGTATGAGTTGACAAAATGAGAATGGAATTGAGTGCTAGAATATGAAGTGAAGCCTTGAAGAATATAGGTTTCAACAAGGTTTTAAATACCATGGATTAAGGCCATCCTGGTTATTCCATAGAACAAGACATCTCATGTCCTGAAACTTGGCATGGTTGATGTCCCATCCCGTCCCAGTTCATTTCCCAACCCATCCCATACTGACACTTGGAACAGTACCCCATCTGACACTTGAGACAATAGGACACCCTGTCATCCCACCATAATTTAAAACTTTGGGTTTCAACATCAATGGAAGAAATTCTAAGTACCCAAATTCGGTGGAAATGTTAATGAAAATAAGAACAAAGTCAAATTGATGGTTATGAGATATTATATTTATGTTATTAGTAGGCGCGGGGAGGTGGTTGGCGGTTCTTCAAAAAAGAAATAAATAAATAAATTCCTTTTATTCTTAGTAGAAAGATCGTTATATTTGGAGAACACAACAAGCAAGATAATTCCACATATGAATTGCCAAATTTATACGCTATTCCAAGAATCCTCAATTTCAAGAAAAAATGTTGATCAAACTTCCAAATTTTCAACTATCAATAGCATGATGTTATTGTTGAGACATATAACCAATAAATGCTAAAAAAAATATTGTAAAACCACATTGCATGCCAAAACAGTGAACAATATTCATCTTCATAATCAAATATCATGGTAGAAGTAAGCAATTTGAATGAAATCTGGACATAAGGGAAATACCTGTGCAGGCAAGCATGCTCGATGATAGGTAGATGGGCAGTTATCACAACATATTAACTCACCACCATCACCACAAAAACCACAGGTATCATCATTTTGATCCACCTCCTCAACTTCCATGACTTGCATATGGTTTTTCCTTAACTTGTATTCAGCAGACCATGCCTCAAGCAGACAGAGGGTGTATGACTTACCAGATTCCAGAAAAAGATTCGAAGATGGTTTTTGCAAATTGGAACCAGCATGAACCTTAAAGTCAGTCACTGAGAGGATCTTGGAGCAGCATTTACAAAGAATTCCATCTCTAGAAATCCACCCATCCTTTACCATGTCTTTGTTCTTCAGGTTCCTGTACTGCAGAACATCTTTGGATGATACAACACCCATCTCAATCAACCAGCATAGCACTGTTCTTGCTCCCAGGATTAATCGCTTCCCATTTATGGAGTGCTTTCCACCTTTTCCAGGAGTCCGCAGGAGCAACCCACAACCTCGTTTTTGACTTTTAAGCTTTCTTAGTGCTTTTGACTGAGAAGCCCCTGCTTTTGAAGCAACTCTTTTATCGCAGGAGCTGAAATCTTTGTTTTTAACAATTGCAGTAACTAACAAGTCATCATCATTGATACGAAATCCACGTGGCCGCTTTCGTCCAGTTCTCTTACATGCTCCAGGTTTGTTTGGTGCGAACACTTTTCGCTTCTTCTGTGGGTCAGAAAACACACTAAATTTAAGACTTTTGTTGTTGGCATGGGATTCTGTCGGAATATTGCCATCATCCGATGCAACAACTGATTCTTCAAAATCAAGACACTGACACTGGATCTTTTTGGACAAGGATGACAATTTTTGCTGGGATTTGCTCATAGACATGGATTTTTTCGAACCAGACCTTTTTGGATTAATTTCATTTTTTGATGATCCAAGACATGCTATATCTTTTTGATCTCCATCTATATTCAACATATTACTTCCAGGTTCATCCTCAAAATGCATAGTTATATTGCCTTTCTTGTCCTTGCCACACTGTTTTGCTGCAATAGTTTCTGGTTTAACATGCTTCTTTTGTGCCTTTCTTGTCAGAAGAACTTTTGGTACTGCAGATGCATCAACTTTTTCAGTTTTTAAAGCATCAAGAGAATGGTGCTTTTCAAGGTATTGTAGCTGCTTTACGCATTCTGAAGTTGATTCCCATCCCAGTATACAGGACTCGTCCGGACCAAGTGGAAGTCCGATATAATCATCAATCTTTCCATCCATATGGAAACTGAAAACATCTCCGCTAGTTCCATCATAAAAACTGCTGATTTCAGTAGATTCAATTTCTGATATTTTCTTGGATCTTTTACGAGCCTTTTTAGCAGAACCATTTGCTGGCTTTGCTGCAGAAACCTGCTCCAGTTCAGATGTTAAAGCCTCAAGGTTCCCAACCTTTTCAGCCACAAAATGACTCTCTGTGCCAATCTTGTAGGCCCCAGCTTGTGCAACAACTTCAACAATGCTATTCTGGGAAATCCCAGAAACATACCCATCTTCCTCATAAAGTTCATCTATTCCATCACTAACTATCCTCCCTTCTGTATAAATAGCTGGCATCTGCTGATTACTTGTTGTAAACTCACATGGCTCATCTACCATGAGCAATTCACCATTAGAACAGGAAGGTACCCCATTTTCCTGATTAATGGAGGATGCATTCAAATGAGCAACTTTAACAGGCACTGGATCATGAGACACTGGTATTCCTAAATCAGATTCCAATTTATTGGCTGACCTGGTTGTTTTATAATGGTGACTTTCCAAGGCCTTGGAGCAAGTCATGTCATGCAAACACCTAGTAGAAGATAATTCCTTTCTTATGTGCCTGGAAAGGCTTTTATGGCTTTTCTTCTGTATTCCCGAACAATTAAGTTTCTGTTTTCCTCCCCTGTACTGGTGCCTGATTTGCAAATCTAGGCAATGCTGTAAACCATGCTGATTTTTGGAACCTTCAATCATCTTAGCCCTGTGATCAAGATCTACGGCTGGTAGAATAGTATTAGTCAAACTAGTTAGTGGAGATAAATTGGATGATGCAAGGTGATTGCATACTCTATCCACACTATCATCCACCAAAATGGCATTCTTTCTTTCATTCAGAAGAAATGTTGCACTATTAACAGCTTTCAGTGCCCCTCCTTCTTTCAGAACACCAATTTTTCTGTCAATGCACACCACTGCGATGAAAGGATCAAGCAGTTGCCATCTCTGAAGAAGTGGTAGAGAGTCTTCTGAAGGCTGAGTCTTTTTTTCAATGAACACCAGTACATCTGTCAGATCACCCCAAAACCTATCAACATTCTCCCATTCCCTTCCACATTCATTCTGTTCTGATTCCGATGCATCAGCATATAATTTCTGACCACATGTCCTCCAAGCTTGACAGAGCGAAGTGATAGCAGGTCCTTGTACAGGAACAGGTGCTATGAAATAGGAAGCCAGTTTAGTCCTGTCACTCCTTTTACGAGGCTCAATTTTCCATCCTGCATCTATAAGAAGGCGATTGGCATGCGCACGGAGGCAGTCAGGAAGATCCCTAATAAAATCCCTCTTTGATGCAGCACCAATTGTGTTCATCTTCAGAATACTTGACTCTTGGGCACCATGGTTCATGTGCACTAGTGCTCCAGGCATCCCCATGGAAGCAGACGATGCAGTAGCTACCAAAATCCTAGGAACAAAGCTCTCTTGAGAAGCAGGAGACGTAACCAATTTAGCTTCAATAACTGTCTTGCCATCTCCCTTGTGTTGACTTCTGCATTTATCATTAAAGGCAACAGCATCATCAATATCACTAGTTCCATCCATTTCTTCATGTCCACTAAACAGATAGTAACTAGATAAGATGCCCTGACCGCATGTTTCAACTATGTGGCATGGTTCTTGTTGATGAAGATGGAGAGGATCTTGCATGGGCACACTCGAAGCAACTTTTGATGGATCTAAGTCAACCAAACTAATATCAGTGTCAGCCAAATTAATGTTATCTTCCTTATTCATATTATTTAATAGTGCAACAGATGATATCCTCTTCACATTCACATTGGGAGAATCTGATCCGGCCCAAGAAGAAGAGCTCTCAGGAAAGCGTTCAGATCCACTTAATTCTCCAACATTTATCTTTGCACTCTCAAACTGTTTTTTAGATGAACCTTTCAGGGAAGAGTAATTAGTCAGAACTGAGCCATCACAATTTAAATTGGTCAATGATTTTGAATGGGCATGCTCATGCAATTGGAAATTCCTCCTTCTTGAGAAATTATTACTATTATTTGCATCATCAGCACTGCTTCCATAAAAAAGCTCCATAAATATCTGATGTTCTTCCTTCGAGCCGTCAAACTGATCCTCGCCAAATACATCAATTTACTCCTAAAAACATTCTCATTGTCACCTCCTCCTTAGATCCCTGTTCTTCATTCAAGTTTTGTTCCGCCATTTCCCAACAAGCTACTTACGCTGACTAAAGTTCTCCAGATAGACCCCGAAATCTCTGGTTGCGGATTCTCCAGTTCATCTCCAAATCACTCCCTAACTGAGAGCGAAGGAAGAAAACAAAAAGAGCCTTTGAAACAAAGGCCCAACCAAACCTGAAATTTCCAATTTGTGGATTCAACCGAAACTTTCACAAAAAATAAAACTTTCTACCAAAGTCGCCTAAAAAACACCCGATCCAAACCCAATTTCCCAAAGAAATCCAAAATGTTCCAAGAAAAACACTACACACAGCAAGAGGAATCCAGAAATTTCTTCCCTTCACCCTACCTTTGCCAGGCTAGGGACAACCCCAGACTCAAAAGCCTTAAGTCCTAGCACATCCATCTCCACAGAGCATAAAACAACGTTTAAAAATTCTAGAACCCAAGGAAAAAGAAAGAGGAATTTCAAACGAGAAACAGCCTCCTTGCGAGATTCCAAAAACCACCAGCAAAAGCCCACCCAGAAGAAGGATCAAACAATTACTCCAACAACCACATTCGTGACCAAGATCCCACCTTTTGACGTTATGTACTCCAATCTTCATCTCCTATGAGCTCAAAAAACCTCCCAAGTACCAAATCCTTCCCATTGATCAAAAAAAGACCAAACTTTATGCGAGAAAACCAGCAAAAACCCCCATAAATCAAAGCAAATGCACGAAAAACGGAGGAAACAAGCCCCGAGAACTCATCTTTGAGAACGATAGGTTAGAGATCCGGGCTTCCCTTGCGTTCGCCGCAGCCGCTCACCTACTTCGGATTAGTCGCCCGAAGAATGAGCTTTACGGCCTCCCCCTGCTGCTTCTAAATAGGAGGGGGGTTCGGGTTCCAGCCTCCCCATTGTTTTGCAAAGGAAAAACCACGAGGCCATAGGGGTTGGGAGGTCCATTTGGGCGCCCCTAAGCAAACACAAGTATTCAGGGAAAAATAAATAAAAAGGGAGAGAGAGAGTGAGGGAGAGAGAGAGAGAGAGAGATAGAGGAAAAAAGGGATTTTTAGAATACGTAGACTTTGATTTATTTGCATGGGACATGGTGGCAATACCAAATATATAAAATTAAAAAAAAATAAAAAAAATTGATATCGCGTAATTATGGAGCCTACCTTGCAGCTTTCTTTTCCCTCCACGAGGAACGAAGCTTTGATGCTAGAGCTGCATGCTACATGCTTCTCCATATTGTTTAATTTAAGTATGCCTTACTAGTTAGCTAGGAAAAGGTTTATGATAATTTTATTGCCTTTGACCATCCATCATAATCTCATTTCTTAATTTGAATTGTCAGAATGTATTGAGATGGTTGCAACATTTGAACCTTTGTATGGATTTGAAGTTCTATGGATAATGTTTGCTTTTGGTTATTTGCCATATATGTTTTTATCCATTATCAATGGATGTCAAAGACAGAGATCCTGATCAAGTTGGTTAATATTGATTAGCTCAAGCATGCCTCAACGGTTAATTAGAAAAAGATTGACCATGATTTTACCACCATGGGACCACTTACCATAAACTCATATCTTGATTTTGAGTTGTTAGATTTTGGTATTATTAAATTATTACAATGTTAAGTAATATCTGGGTTAGAAGTTCATGGATAATATTTGCCTTATTACTTTCCATTTATCTTCTCTTTCATTATGGCATGGATCAAAGATCCTTGTTGCATGTCTCTCTACATTAATTGTTCAATGTATCTTGTCGACTAGTTAAGAAAGGATTGATAATGATTATGTTGCCAAGGACATCCGACATGAGCTTCTTTGATGAGTTCGAATGGTAATGTTTAGTACTATCTCCAATCTTTGTAACATTAAAGGATTTATTAGGATATAAACTATTCAGGTAATATTTGATTTACTTTGTTGTGCGAAACACATGTATAGAAAGTAAATCCTCCACATGCCTAATTTCAGGACAGTAAAACTATCAACTTTTAGATAACATAAATTTTTAATGATCTAACAACTTGATTGGCAAGTGTTTTAGGACCTAGAAGACATACCAAATGAAGATAGAAGGACTCCATATAGCAACCTCTTATAATGGCAATGATTGCTTTTTGGATAGATGGGCAGTATGTTAAGATCACCCCTCATACGTTGCAATAATTTAGATTTGAATTTGTATAAATACATAAAGAGAATCAAATTTACACTCTGCATCTTGTCCACGATCAGAACAACTTTACAATCTAAACTATTTCTGGTAAAACATGTGGCTTTGCAATCTATCTAATATAGTTATTCCTACATGGCCTAAGGGCTAATTCTGGTATTTACTCAGTCTTTAAGCCGCCAACCTCAAAACTTTATAAGCTTAATATATGAGCTCAAATAGTTAGGGTCTAATGATATGCTATAGTACTCATTTTATCCATTTACCAGGCAATATTTGTGGAAAAAGTAAGTCTATTAAATATATATATATATAAATATATATATATATATTAAGAGAAAAACTTGGGTATGCTATCAAATAGAATGAAAATACATAATCTAATGGGTTATTGCTTTATTATTGAGCATTAAGGAATCTTTTGAATTATTAGATGGAACAACTTTTTACCTACTATCTCAATATCTCTCATTCAGCATAATTTAAAAATTAAATTTAACAACAAATCAAGTGTTAAGCATGGATAATATCATGCAAGATTACTATGGGACTTCCTTTAACAAAATTTGATACTAGACCGGATCATTGAAGTGCCACACATGTTTTCATTTATCAAACTTAAAAGTTGCATGAATAATGTTCATTTACTCAATTAAGTGAAATACACACATGAAGACTAAGTATATATACTAGTCAACTTGAAAATCTTAATGTAGTACAACTTCATGGACAAGCAATAAAAAACAGGCAAATCACATCAAAACTAATACCCAATCAAATGTCAAATAAGTGCCCTATATAAGACTAAATTGTCAAAATTCGATATTATATTACATTAACTATTTAACAATATTATATTATAATAGTTACATTACTTAATTAAGCAAACAGTGTACCAATTTTAAGGAAGTAGTTTAATTGTGAAGAAGATGAAAATTTATAATTAAAAAGCTTACAACTCCATTAATATGCATTATCGGATGAGATCACATGGTTTCACCTCTTGTCTCATTATGGTTTGTTTAACTTAGGTTTTGAGGGCTAAAACTACCATGCCATAAACTATAGCAACTCAAAAAAATTAGATTAGCTCCTAGACATGCCAATCAAGATATAATATTTCATTGGATTTTATTTTTTTTGGTACAAAATGGAGAGACACGATGTTAGAAACGTATAATCTAAATCCCCAAGTATCAAGAATGAAGGCCAACTTAGAATCTAGAAAGTCAATACTTCATATTTTTGTAGTTATGGTTGCATTAAGAATAGTAGTGCTATTAGCCACTTAATTCCCTCGCTAACATATATGGGAAGATTTGAATTCATGGATTAACACCATCAAACTCAAGAGATTATGAATATATGGACGAGTACTAGCTAAGAATATATGAACAACCCAAGATATCAAAGTCTAAGAATCATCTTCTAGCCAAAACATCTTGGAATGCATAAAACAAACATCATAACAAAGGCCCAACCATGCATCTCGAAGTTCAAAAAGTAAAATAGTTTGTTCAGTTGAAAAGGAAAATACTGATTGTAAATAATCAACCTTGATAATCTCGAAGAACAAAAGCAGCACCTACCTTGTCATCTTGCTTCAGAGTACCACCTTAGTTCATCTGGAGAAGATAGGCCTCTTGAGATATCCACGGTGCAAACTAGGGAAAAGAAAGAGCTTATGGATAACAGAGGGCTAGCCTAAGTGGGATTGTTGGAGCATGATACTATGTTGTTTCTAGACATGTATCATCAAGCACAAGATGGTGGAAAGGGCTTCAATGGAAGAACTTGAATTTCATTAGATTCTTGTAGTATAAAATAGAAAAGCAAACATTACATCATTTACATTTGAAGGACAATTTTACTGTCGCCCTTTAGACATAATAAAACATATATAGTGTTTGTGTGTGTTTGTGCATACATATACATATATATACATATATATGCACGTACATTAATATAGCTCCATAGAAAACAAAATAAGACATGCATAGTACATCAAATTGTTATATTATATTTTTCTCATTTCTCAATGGAGACCAAATTATTACTAATCAAACATTAGATAGTAACAACTTATGAAATTATGGAAGCTCAATATACAAGTTTAGAAATTTAATACTTAGTATTAGATATTACATAAGATATGTTTGTTGAGATTAAAATTGTATACATAGCATTCATTAATTTGAACGAATGAAATACATGTCTAAGTGTAAGTTTGTCATATGCAAATGGAGTGGTTTAATGGACTTTCTTCAAACAAAACAAAACTTTATAAGCTAGCAATTCTCAACTCCATTAGTAAAAAATATAGGACATGCAAATATATTAGGTAGAAAAAATTAATTTAAACTCTTAGTTCGATGTAGCCTTCTAATGTAACTTAAACACTAAAGTTAATTTATCAATTGAGTGCCAAGCATAGCACTCATAAAATTGTATAAGTTTAAGTTATGAGTGTAGACATCTCCTAGTTGCAAAAAAAATAATTTTTTTACTCAATCACAAACAACCAATATCCTATATCATCAAATCTTAACATTAACTGATCCAGGAGGATCACCAAATTCAATGTGAACTACTTTGACTACTACGGACAAGGCTGGACAGTATCATGAGTTAGATCCACTACATCGAGAAGCCAAGTCATGAGCTAAATTTTTGCAGGCCAAAACTTAGTCATACAACATCCAATTAAGATGATCTTTTTTTTTTTGAAACCAAGTAACTTTTCAAGATCTACAACTTAGGGCCCCTTAGGAGTTTAAAATGGATCAAAATTTCATCATTTGGACCCCAAATGGGCTAGTCAAACCAAAGGTTTTTTTCGAAAAATATTTTGGTCGAATGAATCTTCTAATCCGTGAAGAATTACGTAGAGTGATAAAAAGCAAAATTGATGTAAAAGTCTATATATACCTGTTGTAAGATTTTAATTTTTTTTCATGATTATTTCTACTAATCGTGTTTATTTTTGGAAACTTGGTCCTATTCAAACTAAGAGAGGAATTCAATCCGAATTGTGCAAGGAAGGACCTCACCACTATTTTAAATTGGGGCTATGTACCTTCACTTATGATGTATGGGTTATCAATAAAAGAAAATAAGACGTAAACCCTAATTTCACAACTTTTCTATCTGTTTTTAATTTTCTTTGGAGAGATTGGAGTTTAGCAGTTAATAAACTTTTTTTTTCTCCGATCAGATCATTAACCCACCTCAACCTATTCATTCTCTTGATTAATTCCAACGTAATCCATCCCACCCTAACTTGCTCATGCCTAATCTTGTCCAACCTAGCTACACCCAAGCTAATCTAACCTAATCCCACCTACTCCAACATTTCTAGCTAATTTATCATCAATCGAACCTAATCCCACCCACTCTAACCCAATCCAACCATTCAATCATAATCCTAGATGACTTAATCTAACTTTAACCATTAGATTTTACTTGAATATATCTAATCTAACTCAAATCCTGGTCATCTAATCTAAACACTAGTCTATCTGACTTGAACCATCACCCATCTGATCCAGATCTTAGGCCATCCAACTAGAACCCTAGCCTATCCAATATCTAACCCAATCCCAAACCTTAGCTGACCAAATCAATCCCACCTACCAAAATTTAGCAAAATCGACCCCTTTGATTACTTTTGACTAGATCCAATCGAGTCTGATCGTACTTGATCATGCTCAATCATAGTCAATTAAACCCTTTCCAACCAATCTAATCATTTTTCAGGCCTTTCTCATCTTCTCTAATCTAATTTACCCTAATTTGAAGGCCAAACATAGAGCATGATCATCACTAGCCTTGGCGTCCCACATTTGCATCCAATTGAGTTTGTTATAAATCCAACATGGATTGAGATGAACTTAAATATTATTAGATCCTTTGATATTCTTACTCCATGACCTATACCCTTTTTACATGAGTGCATCCCAAAAACAACCTCCTCTTAATTATAGGATGGATCTAGATAAAACTACTCCATATAACCTCCATCACTATCAACCATAAGGGACCACTTGCCAAGTGGCATCTTATGAGCCATCTACCTCCTTATTCCCTTTAACTCCCTCTAACTAATTCCTTCTTCACTCTTCTGTTACGATATGTTCACTCTCACAAAATTCTCCCCTACTACCTTCCTTATGCCTAATCTTAGCTCCACCAAAAGATAAACTTAAGATGTTCTCTTCAACCAAATTATCCATTCAAACTTCACATGTGTTGCTTAATTTTGGTATCTCATGTTTGGCTCTCATATCTTTCTGACTTAAATAACCCTAAACTCTCCCCCTAGATTTAATCATATTCACACTATGCCAGCAATAGCCTACACAATTGGATTCTATATTTTTTCTGTAACATCCTACCTATCCATTCTTCGCATCACCTATCCTTGTGAAGAGAATATGATCTAATCAAATTTCTTAGTTTTACTCCTCTTCTTATCCTTAGATTAAACTCCCCCTCCTAATCCTATCCCTCCTCTCTTTCCTCTAACTTAGCCTTGCAAAGAAACATAAGAAACAAATACAACTTCTACGATCCACTTCTTTTATCCTCTCTTCATGCCCTTTAATCAATAGCCTTGCCACCTCAAATTCATCATAACCCTTAGATCCTTTTAGATTGAATCATAGCCCTCAAACCAATTCCTCTCTCTATATAATTCTAGCCTTCAAAGAAATATATTCTCTAATCATCTCAACCCTCCATTTGTGTTATCTTACCAATCTCCCCTTAAACTAATATGCCTATAAGACTAAACTACTCAATCTCCTTCTTACACTTAAATTTATGATAACATTATCCCTTATTAAATTCTAGACCCTATCTCTCCTTATAAATATCCTCTCCCTTTTTTAAAACATCCAAAAAGAAAATTCATAGGAGATAGAAGAACCACTTAGAATGAAGCTAGAATTTAGAAAGTACTACAAAATTCTACCTCTAAAAATATATAGCCTTTTCCTCCTTTCTCCTTCCTCCTTCCCGCTTCTACAATACTAGCCAATAAACCCAACCCTTTATTAACTATTTGATAAGGAGAAAAAAAGGAGCTTCAAAAGAGCATTAGGTGACTATAATTCATTCTCCCTCTTCCCCCTTTTCTTCCTCTCTTTCTTTTCTCTATTTTTCTTTCATTTTTTCCATAAATACATAGGCTTTAATGATGGATTAGGATACCTATTATTATTTAGGACCTCTTCATAGGAGGGGCGATAGGGATGCACTCATAAACCCTTCCTAATAATCAAACTAGATCCTTATCTATAATTAGGTTCCTATCACCTTCGCTAGGTGGTTACTCCAAATCAAACCCTAGTTCTTAAGGGAGCTCTAAACAAAGCGGTAACTTTGGTAGGAATTTTTTTGCATCTAAGCCAAGTTTAGGATAGATTTGGTTTTTCTTTTATTTATGATCAAGATTTTTGCTTCTTAAATTATGGCTATTAAAATTTTTTACTTACATTGTTTGCTAGTCTCTTTTCTTTTCTTTCGAAGGTTAAAAAGAATACTCAAAGAGGATTAAGCAATAAGATGTAGGTCCCTAAATCATTTCTTTAGTGTAGCTTAAAAATGAATCTTTAGTGTTGACATGGAATGATCTATATTCGTCTAGATCTGACGGCTATTTTTTTATTAGACACATAATTAGGCTATATATTGTGATGTACATATTGTTGCAAAGTATCAAAATTACAGAGATTTCATCCTCTCCTTCCTCTCTTATTTGTTTTTAATCACTTAGAATAGTCTTTACATGCTTTCATATGCCTTGTTTCTTTCTTTCTTACCATGCCTAGTGATAGACTCTTATGCTTGTAGGTTAGTCTCATATGTATAATTAGTTATACCATAGTAGCATCATATATACCATGATAGCTCTTGCATCATAGCAACTTATATGCCGCAATAGTATCTTAACACTTGCATGGTAGCATCATAATTATAAGTTGTATAGTTCTTTCATAATAGTGTCATGTCATCATGTTAGCTTGATATATGCACAACCTCATTCCTAGCATCTAGTATTATTGACAATTATATTCCTATTGTAGTTATGCATTGCCTGGTAGTTTTGTCTTCTTGATACATAGTTCATACTTTAGTTTTAAATAGTACATAGCTTAGTTTACAATTTGTTTGTTTGCTTGATTATTTGGACATCTAAAAGCCAAAAGCATAATAATTCATAGGTCAATGCATCATCTATTGGATTACCCTAAACCATTAAAATGAGTTCACTCCTCTGTATTTATGACCAAGGAAAGGCACTAATTAAAGCCCCAGATCATTTTTCTACCCCAAGGTAAAACCACTCTTATAAAGTCTACCACACCTCTAAAATTTTATTAAGCTCTAAGGCAAATTTATCACTCATGATTAGTCAACACAACTAACAATAGTGCAAGATCAGCAAGCAAGTCTAATCATAGTTTCCGTAGGCCCAAGTCATGCCAAATTTGGCTAAGTTTGGCAATTTTATATATCAAGGATTATTAGAAGAGATTAAATTATTACATGTTATTAATTATCACTTTTGAACATTAAAGTATCATTGTAAGGTACATTCATTGGATGCAAAAGTAGAAAAATAATATTCATACTACCTCATGGAGCAAAATAAGAATGTAGAAAGTACATTTGTCAGGTACCTTTTTAAGGACAACTTGTTTAACTGTTTACATTCAAATGATGTTAAATTTTATAAGCTAATGTGTCGAGATTTCTTTGTCAAGGGCCACCCACTTTTACTTTACACCTTAATATATTCCACTTGAAACAACTTGAGGACTAAAATTAACATGCCTATAAGTCATCAAACATATTTATTGTTTTCTATTGAGGACTAAAATTTCACTTTTAGCTCATAAAATATGATAAAATTTTATTTGCTGAGAATGTGCTTGAGAGTTAAAAAATGGTATTCATTTACTTTCTTGAGTGAAATATATGTATAGAGACTAAGTATGCAAATTGTCTCAAGAAGTGACTTAACTATCCTAAATTTAATAAATTAATATATCACAACTTCATTTATAGTCATAATAAAAAATATAAACCATATTGGTTGAGGATATGTACTTCCATTTCTTGTCTCAATATGGATCATTCAAATTGAGGATCAAAACTGATGCATCACTCAAACATCAAATATGATAATTTATAAAATATATATCGTATTTGAGAGAGGATAGTTGAGTTGGTTTAGCATCTAAGGCTCTTATGTTTTTCTCCAGAAGAAGAAAATCACAAGTCAATATACCTAGATATGAGACTATTGATGTAGAAGTGGTGGAGAATTTTCAAAGATAAAGAAGGCATTATATTTATATTCTATAGAGTAAATATGGAACCATTTGATACTAACTTTGTCAATTTTCAGTTCTAATTGGCAATTTAGATAATCAAAATATACAATATTTAATTCACAAGTATAATGTCTTATCTTTTCAATGCATCACACATCTTTAAAGCTTTATTAGAAGGTAACAACCTCATTAGTTTAAGAAATAAGCCATTTAATTCAACATTAAGAAAACATTATCCTAAATAGGGTGAATAATAAAGTTTACGGTCTTGAGTGTGACAAATTTAGAAAAATTGGAATAAAAATTATAGATTATCCTTTTGTTGCAATCCAAGTTATTCTTAATTTTCCACTATCATTTCTTTATCAGTAGAAAAAATTTTCACAAATATTTTTAGTAATGATGCTTCCAATAAGAAGATCAAGTTGAAATCTTATTTGATAATCTTAAAGATGGATTTTGTGGATATCCCTTATTAAATATTAGAATACGTTACGGAAGCATTTTATTGGACTTTGGAAAGGAAAAATCTATATTTTGTGTTATACTTGTAGATATCAGTGGGGCCAAAAAAAAACTATTTAACCAATCATAGGATATCAAAAAGATACTTAGAATATTTGTGACTTGCTTTATATTAAAATAAAAAAAATATTCCAAAGCATTTGGCAACCCTTAATTTACTAGTAAGTATAGTGTAGAATTGACTATAACTTTTAAATAACTAAGACATAAGAGGTCAAGGATAAATCTATAACATACCAATTTTAAGTCACAAAAAGAGAAAAATATATCAATATCAAAATAATATGTCTTGATAATTTTCTAAAGATTTTTTCTAAAAAAATACTATTTGCAACTTTGATACTATTATTATTTTTTGTGTGAATGGGACATCATTACTGTTAGATAGAAATGCCTTAATTAGACTTGAACACATTGGAAAATAGGCTTGTTGCAGTAACTCAAAAAAATGTGACTTGTATATAGAGTTTGTATAAATAATTTTAAAGTTAACTTTTGAAGAATTTATGTAAACAATCTTCAAAACTTTGTACAACTCTAGTTATAAAATTGTGTAAGCATAGTAGAGGCCATGAGCATTTTTATCTAATGAAAAAAAAGATATATACTTGCCCAAAAGAATATTTCATTTTGATTCCTCATCCTGGCCAACCTTTCGGTCGACAAGTTGATTATTTATTATTTATTTTTATTTTAAATAGCAAATTTGGGTAACCAGTAGTTCTTTTTACTAGCAGTCTTATCACAATCTAAGATCTCATCCAAAAAAGCTAGCCAGAAGATGTTATTTGGGTTTCTTGATCCTATATAAACACCCAAGATCCATCCAGTACATCTTTGCATTGTAATCTTTTCATTATGTTTGTTTTGCATTTATTTTCCATTCATTGTAATCTTTTCATTGTCTTAATAATGCTGAAGGGAGGTCATCTTTTCTTAAAGGAAGAAAAAAGAAATAGAAAAAGTTAGATTGTATACAGTGGAATCACTCAATTGAAAATCCATTTCTAATGATTACTTGCTACACACACATTTGCACATGCCAATTCATTAGCAGCCATCAAAAATTCAAAACAAAGGATTAGGAATAAAATTTTTGATTTGCAAGCTTTGGTCGTTTGTTTGGTTCTTGATTTAACACAATTTTTTTTCATTCATAAGGAAACTCATGAACAAGAAGTTGAGTAGTGACAATATCGTAATACTACCCATTAGTATATAAGGATCGGTTCAGCTTGGATCAATCTCAATACTTAGACTAGAAACCAAATTAATCCAATAAGGCTTATTAGGTTGGTTCCCAAGTTGACATGGAACAATTTGTTTTTATCCTAGTCCTAATCATTAATCTTAGAAGTCAAAATTTAACCAACTACTCTTTAGTTTAAAATGAGATCATAAAACAACATAAGTGAAAATGCCAATTAGTTTAGTCAGTGCAGTAATTAAGTGTTGGGGGTTGGGAGCTTGGGCACTAGTAACTTGGATTCAAAGCCCAACCTCACCTTATTTTTTACAAAAGGTTACCCAATACATTGTTTCCATTTTTTTCTTTTTTTTGGTTATAATACTCATTAGACTTATGCTGAGAAGAAAAATACTTCCAAATTATCATCAAGATGATAGCTAGCAAGCAGTACTCTCTTGATAATTGCATATTCCAAATACCTGAAATTTGACCCAGCCTTTGTAAGATTAGAGGTTCGAAGTTATTTTAGAGTATTGGAAGGTGTGGGATATCCCTTTTCTTTAGTCAAAGGTTTCCTTCATGCCTCTAATCTATCCACAGACAAAAATCCACTATCTTTCTAGTGATCCACTTGCATATTCCATGATACATAACAAGGCCCAAACTTTTGGAAGTGGTTGTAGCTTGATAAGTTGGGCCTGTGGACCTACCTATATATTCTAATTAGGGATAGATTGTTATTTGTGGAGGAGCATATTGCTCTTTGGGAGGCCTATGATGGAGTTTGTTGGTGTAATTTAGCAAGAATGGTGGAATGCCTCACTTTGAGGATAAACCATCTAGACCTTAATGAAGCCTAGACTGCTACTAGCTGATCAAGAAAAACAAAAGTAGGTGTAAATTTTCTAGACCTACATGATCGTGGATAACCTTTCAACATTAGATTCATGATGTTCCTGAAATGGCATGTCAATAGCTTATTATTTGTAAGACACTAATAAATATTTGGTCTTTAGATTGAGCAGAACTATCACATAACAGATAACTTACTCCCAATTAATGTAAAAAATTCTTTTTTAGATCTATAAAATCTATGTATTGTCTTCTATTATTGGAGTTGAAGCAATGAAGCAAAAAAATATTAATTTCCCTCCATGTGTGTTGAAGAGAGAATTATCTACCTTGCAAACATATCTTAGTGGGATTAAATACATTGGGGAAGGGGGAGGGTATGAAGGAAGGGGGAAGGGGTGAGAGAGATTCTTGAGGACTTAGCTATTGGCAAAAATTTCCTATATATATCATGAACATTTTTTTGTAGAGGTAGCACTAGTAGCGAATAATTATGAGATATGTTGGATCGTTTTCTATTGATCAAATGTATAGTTTGTTAGTTTGTCTATACAGTCATTGATCATCCAACCATTATATGTTCATTGCCCCAATGAGGTGGATTTAGTAATTTTTACTTGGAATAGAAGACAAGACAAAAGGATGATAATTTTTTTTTTTATAAAACTGATGGATTTACACATCATATATGGCCATCAAAGTACAATTTAACTTTAAGTACTTGGGGGCAAACATCAAAAGAGATCCATATGCAGTTCATAGAGTGATGAATCACGTGTGATGTTTGTTGGTGTAATTTAACATTGCATAAACTAACATGATCATGATAATTTAATAAGAATGGTGGTGGAATGGCTCACTCTGAGGATAAACTATCATAAATACTTAATATTTAAATTGAGCAGAATTGTCACTTAACATATACCTAACTCCCAACAAAGTAAAATTTCCTTTTCAAATGTATAAAACCTTTTTGTTGTCTTCTATAATTGGAGTTGAAGCAATTAATCAAAAAAATTAATTTCTCTACGTGTGTGTTGAAGAGAAAATCATCTACCTTGCAAACATATCTTCATGGAATCAAATATATGTTGGGAGAGGGGCAAGTATGAAGGAAGAGGGAGTTGGGTGAGAGAGATATTCTTGAGGACTTAGCTATTGGCAAGAATTTCGCATATCATGGATTTTTTGTGTGGTGGAAACAAAGCAGCTAATAGTTATGAGGCATGTTGGATCATTACCTATTGATCAAATGTGTAGTTAGTCTATACAGTTATTGATCATTCAAGCATGGTGGTTTCACTTTCCAAATGAGGAGGATTTAGTAAGTCTGCTTCGAATAGAAGACAAGATTAAGGGATGGTATTTTGATAAAACTGATGGATTTACACATCATACATGGTGAATGTAAATACATCCAAGAGTATCAAAGTACAATCTACCCTTAAGTCCTTGAGGCCAAACATCAAAAGAAATCTAAATGTAGTTCGTAGAGTGATGAGAGACGTGTGATCTAAATGTAGCGCCTCCAAAGGAGTCCATTCCTAGCACACTAACTCCATATATCCTTCATTTTATTAAGAACAAGCACAATTATGCACCAAAAAGATAATACATGTTACTCTTACTTAAAAATAGAACTCTATCAATGAATAGCCTTGTATAGAAAATAATTGCACTCCACAAAATCATTACCAATAAATTGTAAATTCAACAAGGGACTCTAAGTTGAGCATTCAAGTCTTCAACCAGTAAGGAACAGAAGTGAGTAGATGAATAATATAAAAAGAATTTTGATATAGAGAGGAACCAACACTCATGATAAAGAGAGATGATTCTAATGATTAGATCTTCTTGTTTTTTTTTTTAGAAAGTTTTGTACATAATCTTGTTCAAAAAGGAGTATGAATGTTAAAAAGGTTAGAGCTGAATTCTGAAAATATTCAAATATTATGAGATTTCTTGGTAGGATTGATTTAATAATGAAAAGTTTAGCGCCATATTTGAACTCTTATATGGCCATGAGATAAGGTTGTTTAGAATTTTAAAAATAATGAGAGTGTGGGATTGGCACCTTTGGATGCAAGAAAATTTAGTTTGTCTGTGATATTTATTCATGAAACTAGAACAATATTTTATTAGACAAAACATTTTGTTAAAAAATTAAACTCTTTATATTTACCAAATAAAACTTAAACTCTTTATAGTTACCTAATAAAACTTAAACTCTTTACATTTACCAAATAAAACTTACCCTTTGTTAGGAATTAGTTGGATGTGGTAATAAATATGGTCGAGTGTTTGGAAGGTGGGAGCATGATAGGTGAAGGGGAGTTATATAGTGCATTGGAAGAACTAGGTGGCCATGATTTACCTTAAGGTCTCATTTAGCATTATTGTAGGTAGTAGAGCTTTAATCTGTACAACTTTCATTAGCAGAATTTTTAATAAAAAAATTGTTTACTATTTAATAACTATATTTTTGAAGTACTATGGATTTTACATCTGTTTGGTAACCAAATTGAGAAAGCACTTCAGCACAGAGGTAAAAATAGACTGGATAATATCCACTCAGATCCATTTTTGTATCCAAATCTATTCAAATGTCAATAGAAACTTAGCATTGGACTAATATCCATATTCATATCCATATCTCTCGAAAAAAACAGGATATGGATATGTCTAGACAACTATCTGATCCATATCAGATTATTCAATTCTATTTAAGTATTTATAACTCTATTTAATTTTATATAATATTGATTAATTTTTAAGAGATATATAATCCATATTAATATGATTTATCATCTACTTAATAATATCTTTGATTATGTGGTTGTAAAGTTTAAGTATCTGACTTATATCTATATTTATATCCATACTTTCAGTATTTGATCTGTATATATATTTTTTTAAAATAAATAAATAGTAGATATAAATTTTTGCATCCAACTAATATTCGTATCCATATTTGTATTCATCAAACAATATAAATATGGATATACTAATATCTGATCCATATTTGATTTGGTTTCAGCCCTACTTTAGTATCAATAAATGACTATGAAAGAATATTGCATAGTGGTTTTAATTATCTAATTATTTGTACTATCAAAAAAAATTATTTTATAAATTATTTATTTTAATACTTTAATATAAATAATATACTAAATAATAAAATTTTATATTTACTATTACATATAATATTTTTTATAATACTACTACATTATAATAATAATGATAATATTCAAAATATTTTAACAACCTTAAAATCACTTTAAAAAGAGTTTCTAGCTCTCTAAGAAGAGCTTTTTGGCCCTCCAAAAGTAATACCATAGGGGGCTTAGATAAAGAAAATTCATGATTTTGGCCTCCTAGGGATATTATATGACTCCATCCTTTTTTGATTGATGACCAACTAATGCTAACTGCTTAAGAGAAGGTCAAATTTTCTTGCTTGTAAATAAGTGATCGAATTTTGTCAACTTAAAGGCCAACTTACCAATAAAAAATGCTACAAAGTGTGTTGGAGAGAGAAATTCTTCTAAATTTTAATAGGCCTGGTATTAAATATCATGATCTCTATTTATTATTAGCATTTATCATGATCATTATTTATTATGAGCATTTTTGTAACTTTCTTGCCAACGATTCTGAAAAATAATGAGATGTGATTAAATTACTTTGCTTTCACATGTTAATCCATGTTGGAATTTGATGAAATGATTTATGCCATATCCTAACTTCATTAGTTAACGAAGTGGGTGGAGATTTTCCTTCTCTCCTTTTCACAAAAAAAAAAACACTCGTCCCATACATACCTATGTGCATCAATTTGGCTCATGTTTTTATCACTTAAAAGCCATTTCTCATGCTCATAGCATGCCATGATGGTTTATAGAGTAAACAAATAAATTTTGATGCACCAAAAATGAAAAGGTTCCTTTCTCCATTTAAACACAACTTTTCTCATTACAAGATAGCATTAGTGGCCATTTGTTTGTCCAAGTTCCATTTCCCTCAATTCAAATATGGGTTGTAATTAGAAATATTATAAGTTAATTTGTAGTTGCAAAATTTACTTTTATTTATTTCTTTGTGATAAAGATTGCAAATACAAATATAATTATGTAATCATGCAAATGTGATTTGATCAGGGAGAGAAATATTTTCTTCATGCCACTCAACTCGAATCACTTTAATAAAACAATAAATAATAGAAATTTTAGAAAACAGAGTTCTAAGCCCTTTATTTTCATAAACTTTATGATCTACAAGTTGTGGTACATATCATAGGTGGAAAATAGAATATATACTCTTAGCTTCCACCCTCTCTATTCCATTCCTCTATTGGGGTTCTAGTGGGTGGAAAGTAGAGTCTATCCTCTTGGCTTTCACTCTCTCTATTCCCCCTCTTTTTTATGCACCGTTCTCCAAAACTATAACATATACTCTCTATTTACACTAGTAATTTTTCGTTATTTGACTTAGATTCCTTTTCTAGTTAGAATAGAATAAAAACATCCTTCTTTTTATGCTAATGAGGTCCATGATAAATTGAATTGGATTCCTCATCTAATTAAAGGAGGATACAAATTATAAAAATAATAAAATATTTAATTTTTTTTAATTTGGGTGAAAGCTAAATGTTGACTCCTACATCAATTTTATTTGTGGTTCCATCACCAACTTCTTTCCAGATTAAAAGCTATGGCTTTCTCAAGATATGGTAGATCCCATAAAACTTTTCCAAACTTATCAAAAGTGGTTATATAGATTGGTCCACTATGGGTAAGATGATCCCACCAGATCAAAATGATTTTGTAAGGTTACCCTCATGAAAACAATGGGCTATTTACTTTTTTTTGTAGTATGATAGCTATCATATTATATTTATAATTATAATAGAAAGTAATAAAATTGTTATATTATTTTTGGATTATTATAACAATAATTACTCTAGTAATATCAATGTAAAATGACTTGATATTATAGTAAAAGGATATATTATTATAATCATAATTATATATTTATAATATATATTATACTAACTAATAATTATTATATAATTCATATTATAGTATAATTCTGATTATTATTATATTATACATAGATTATAATAAAGATTATTTATGGTATAATAATATTTATATTATTAGCATTATCATAATATATTCATATAAGAATATTGTTGCGGAATTTTCACCCCGGCAACAGCCTTAGTCCCAACCGAGCCGAGCAGAAAGAGACCGCGTCCCCCACGAGGTATTGTCCGCTTTGGGCGCTCCGGTCCGCGCGTCCAGCGCTGACGGAGGGAGACGTTTCCGGCCCGCGCGTCCAGCGCTGACGGGGGGATTGCCCTCACGGTTTTGTCCCACAAAAGGGCCCTCGTGAGGAAAAGGCTTCGCCCTCCTCATTATAAGGCACGGAACCTTTCCGCTCTAGCCGATGTGGGACTAAATTCAAGGCCCCCTCCCCCCCACAACATAGCCCCCCCAGCGGGAAGGTTCCGGCCAGGTTTTACCCCAACGGGCCCCCACAGTCCTGGAGGGTAGTCAATGGAGAGAGGAGGCTGGCCCTCCTTCTAGCACCATCTGTTGCGGAATTTTCACCCCGGCAACAGCCTTAGTCCCAACCGAGCCGAGCAGAAAGAGACCGCGTCCCCCACGAGGTATTGTCCGCTTTGGGCGCTCCGGTCCGCGCGTCCAGCGCTGACGGAGGGAGACGTTTCCGGCCCGCGCGTCCAGCGCTGACGGGGGGATTGCCCTCACAGTTTTGTCCCACAAAAGGGCCCTCGTGAGGAAAAGGCTTCGCCCTCCTCATTATAAGGCACGGAACCTTTCCGCTCTAGCCGATGTGGGACTAAATTCAAGGCCCCCTCCCCCCCCACAACAAATATATATTACAAATTTTGTTTGATATTGAAATAATTATGTATATTATTATAACAAAAGTATATATTTTATAATATATTTAAAAAATAATAGATATATTTAATATATTAAAGGTATATAATATTAAATTTTAATGGCTGGAGAGTGGTGAGGGGACTCCTTTGAGGTTGCTTCTGATTGCAGCAATTCTTGTAATTAGAATTTTGGCCAATTTTGCTCGTCGTTCTAATTATGAGACTTGAGCCTTTTTCCCTTCAAATGTAATTTCTAGTTGCAATTGGAGGCATCCAAATAATTATTTTGGATGCCTACAATTCAATTGTAACATTTGTAATTGCAGTTTGCCTAATTTTAAGTAAAAAAACAACCTCTTAGAGTTGTGCACAACTGCTATTGGATTGGGTCATATTTGAGTACCTGATAACTTGATTTGATCAATTGGATGATTTGAGTTTAGATTTCAACCCAAACCCTACCTATAAAAGTATTTTTACAGATCTAGGGTTAGGTATGTTCAAGTAAATATCGGGTTGGATAGGGATGAGGTCATGTTGGATTAAGATGGTTCATGTCCAGATTCAAGTTTTGGTTGAAGCTGTGACCAGGTCTAGATGTCAAGTAGGTTTACTATTTTTTTAAAAGCTCAATTTCCTTTGTGTTCTCAAAACTATTTACTGAAGGCTTAGCCTTGAAGTTTTATTAAAAATGTAAGTGTTAAAGGCAAAACTGTAGATTATATACTAGACAAATCCCCGGGTTCAGCTCTAGTCGAGATTATAATGTCAAACCCCATATCCTAGTATCTGATCACATCGAGTGGATGTTGTTTGCAGTAGTGTCAGTGAAAGCCTAGAGTCGTGTCATTTGAAAAAGCCGGCCAGCACCCTAACTAAAATATTCTCCTATGTTCAGTTTTAAAGAACACTTTCCAATATGGTCCAATGATTAATCTCTAGTTACATAAAATGTCAATTCATACCTAACCTTAATTTTTGATGGTACGTTAGTTTTTTAGAAAGCACGGTTGTTACTTCTCTGAAAGGACGATAAGATCCAAACCTATATTTTCAGTAGAATTTACTGTAAAAATGCAACAACCGTTCCAAACTAGCTGCAGTGCTCCTCAAATAAGAATTTATCATGCTTAGTTTCCTTCTCCCTATTTCATTCTTAAACTTCATTCTTAATGAAATGACAATAGAATTTCCATCTTCTCCTTCAAAAATAATAATAAAAAAAATCATCCAGCTCCTAAACGTGTAATCAGGACAATGCTTGTGGTTACGGTCATGACAAGAAGCTAGCCATGAGAGTAGGCGGTTGGGCGGCTTTGACTTCTGTGAGATTGATTGCTCCCTCAATCCCACGCAACACCTAGGAACCCTAACCCTAGGATAGAAACGAGGAGGAGAAGTGACAGGGATCAACTGTTTTTGGTCTAAGGGCCAGTACATTAGTTTTCTGACAGCAGACATTGGACCTAGATACCCGCATAGATTAACATTAAATGCACCGCCGGTTGGCTAAGGAAAAAGTTGGTTTGTTTCCTCCTTGCGTAGTTCTTCTCAACTTCCAGTGGGACTCTCATCCCTTTCAAGTTCGCACTGTGGCTGCGGTTCCTTGAATCCAGTGTGTCAGGGGCTATGAACCTGACACCGTCAACGAACCGACCAACCGTCGTGGATGTCGTTCTGAATTAGCGCCTTCATCACTGCACTGAGATTATTTTATGTTATGTTTGCTATTTCTTTTTCTGGTTGGTAATAGTCTGAAGAAAAAGAAACATTGAATGATATCTATTTTAAACTTCTTGTCATCCATGAAAGGTTTAGATGATCAGTCATGCTCCTTGTCCCTGAATTTGCGCAGGGAAGATAAATAATTCATTCATATTATTTAGTTTTCTGGCATGCTTTTTTCTCTTTAGAATTGCGGTGTCCTCATGGAATAATGGACTTTTTATAGTTAGCAATATTTTTGTATTTTTTGACCGGAAACCTTGGATAATAATATAGTTATTTACCTAGCTTGAGTGACAACTTCGCATTAAAAACTTGTGAAGATTTGTAGCTTCCGTTCTAAAGAATGATTGATTTTTTTCGTAATGTTGACTATTGGATGGCATTCTGCATACATCTTAAAGAACTCCAGACATCATTCACCTGCTTGTACATATTTTGAAGCAACCATTGTACGATTTAATGATAGATTCGGGCAAAGAAAGGTGAATCCCTCTTTCCTGCGAAAGATATATACAACTCGCATCCATGAGGATATTGCTTATTTTTTCAATTTCTTCCGATTTTGGTATAGATGGCTAAACTATACCTACAACCATTCTTGGCCTCAACTAATGCCAAGTTGAAGTCAAACCACATTGCGTAACTATGAATGGTGCTGGAGGCACCTAAATTGTGCTAAACCGTGCAAGCCCGTGCTAAAGTAGCTAAACACACTCTAAAATCAATCTTGCTAACACAAAGCATGCCATTCCTCTTAAATTGCTTCTTATTTGAAGCTACCCACGTTGAATCATGCTTGTAAACCTGCCCCTAACGGAGAGGGGTGTTGACAATTTGCAGGTGGCATTTGTTTGCCATTCATGCAAATTTTAGAAATTAAGGTGTATATTGAAGGTGCGCCCATTATATCGGACCATGTGACCTAATACGTATCCTTGGCCCATTGGCTCATGTAATAGAACATTACATTAGTTAAAAACAAAAATATCATCAATTAAATAAATATACCAATTGTGTGGAACTCAAGTATAAGCAAGCACCAACGGCTTATAAATACATATGTTCAATGTGAAGGCATGTTCTGTATCACACTACACAAAAAAAGAAAACTTCCGACTCTTATTTGCCGATGCTTATTCCAAGTGTCGGCAAAAATTTTTCTCCGTCAACATTTGCCGACGCTTTTTAAAAGCGTCGGCTAATGACGACGCTTAAAAGCGTCGTCGAAGTTAATATGTAATTGACGAGACTTTTAACGATGCTTTTTAGCGTCGTTAAATAACGTCGCTTAAAAACGTCGTTAAAAGCGTCGTCAGAATTCAAAAAACCACCTCATTTTAGTCCCACATCGGCGGATCTGAAAAAAAATAACTGTTTATATAGCCAAACCCAACCACTCCGCACGGATGGAATGAAGGTACCAATCGGAAAAATTGTTTATATTTCTGAATGGAGAAGAAGATGCAGACCGTAAATGGTAATTTTCTTGGCAAATGGTAATTCGCGACGCTTAAAAGCGTCGCTAAATTGGAATTAGCATGTTTTTTCCACTGTAGCAGAGGCGACGTTTTACCGATGCTTTGAAAAGCATCGGGATGGTTTCTACGACGCTTAAGAGCGTCGCTAATAGCCAAAAAAAGCGTCGTTAATGTCCAAGTTTCTTGTAGTGATCATGTCCTTTCCTTCTTAGATCATCCACTTAACAATTGAAGAAAAAAGGAAAGAGAATAAAAATCTTAGGATCCATCTATTGCTCTTATTTTTTATTTTTGTTTTCAAAATTTCGGGAAGAGAAATGAACTAAACTGAAAAACATGTATAATGAAATCCTTTTAAGACCGTTTGAAAGCAAAGATTATAAATATATAATCCATTTTGCTTCTAAACAAGCCTACCTAATAACATCCAACAGAAAATAACCCATCGGCAGAGTATATTTCAGCTTTATGACTTGGTGCTGAATGGATCCAACATCATTGGCTTATATACTCCACAATTATCACCAAAGTAAGCATGTGACGCAAGTACATGAGGCCCAAAAGTTATCATGCGACCTAAAAGTTGCCTTAGCAGACACGTGCTTTAGATTTCCAAAGGAATATATACTCCTTGCCCCACAAAGCCAATGAGCTGTTCCTGATCAATAAGAAATATATGCAGTAAACAAAAATATATATATGTCGTTTTCTCTTTTGTTCCTTTGGTTTTCAATTGATCTTTTTGTTAAAAGAGTATATCTACCGTAAACCAAACTAAAATATTCCAAAACAAGAGGAAAAAGACAGGAGATTAGGTCCCCTCTCTCTCCACAATAGCTTTATTTGCATCTCTCTCTCACGCACACACCCCTGCACGCAAACAAAAGCTAGGACTTCTAGAATCCTTGAAAGGTGGGGAAGTCTGAGGTGTGAACCGTCGGTTCGGATGAGAGAGATGTGGAAATAAGTGGAGATGTATACACACGCAAACAAACACACAGAGGAAGAGAGAAAGAAACGGGATAGGAAACACTCACGCAGAAGTAGAGCTGAGAGAGAGAGAGAGAGAGAAACGGGATAGGATACACTCACGTAGAAGTAGAGATACCTATCAAATGCCGGCTCTCTGCGGCTTCGTAACGACTCGCCACTCTCGCACCAATCCGGTCAAACGGGCTAAGTGGATTGAGTCCGTAGAGTCCTCCCCGCAGCCTCTCCTTTTATAAATACTACTCCATATCCCCCAACCCTACTCCATATCCCTCACCGCTCCTAACCTTCCACTCTCTTCCAACCCAAACTCCAGTGCTACCCACAGAAAAGGAGGTCAAGAAAACAAAGAGAGATATCAACAAAACTAAATTAATCTAAACACCACCACCCCTTCATCTCTCCCTTCACTAGCTATGGGCAGGTCTCCTTGCTGCGACAGGGCTCACACCAACAAGGGTGCATGGACTAAGGAAGAGGACCAGCGCCTCATCGCCTACATCAGGGCCCACGGCGAAGGTTGCTGGCGATCCCTCCCGAAAGCCGCAGGTATGAATGTACTCTTCATTCCAACCATCAAAACCTAATGAAAGAAGGAACGTATAATTAAAGCCACAACGTTTCCATAACAGTTCTATATTACTAGTGTTTTATAGTTTCTTTTAATTTGATGCTTTTGTGTATAGGCTTGCTTCGATGCGGCAAAAGTTGCCGCCTTCGTTGGATAAACTACCTCCGGCCGGACCTCAAGCGAGGCAACTTTACCGAGAAGGAGGACGAGCTCATCATCAAACTCCATGGCTTGCTTGGAAACAAGTACGCACTTTCTCTTTCTTCCCCCGCCCCCTTTCCTCCTTTTTTTGGAGGAAAAATCGAGGATTTAAGGAACATTCCCCAGCTTTTATTTAAAGAGTGGCCTTTTTCTCTTTCTATCATCTTAATTATGATCATATTCTCATCATTACGACGCCATAAAATTTTGCTCGTTTGTTTCATGAACTTTTTTACTGCTTCATTGAGTCTGATATTGCTGTAGTAGTGAGAGCTCTTATGGCACCATAATTTTACCATGGCAGATGGTCTCTAATAGCCGGGCAATTACCTGGTCGGACCGACAACGAGATCAAAAACTACTGGAACACCCACATCAGGCGTAAGCTCATCAGTCGGGGGCTCGACCCCAACACCCACCGTCCGCTCACCATAGATACCCAACTCAACACCTCCACCCAGCCACAATTGGCCACCATGACGACCGAGGTAGCCTCAAAGCCGGTGACCGACATGATTGAGGATGAGCACAGCAGTGGGATCAGCACCACCGAGGACAGATGCTTAGACCTCAACCTCGATCTCTCAATCAGCCTTCCTAACACTTCTTCGAAGCCGTCAACTTCATCAGAGGTCTTGATGCCACCCACAGCAGCAGAGGCCAGAACACCAACTTCAGTGCCACCTTATACACAAACCATTTGCTTATGTTACCATTTGGGGTTCCAAAGCAGTGAAGCTTGTAGTTGCCAAGCAAATTCTAACCCATATTTTCTTAGATTCTATAGACCCTTGGAAGAGGGGCAACACATGGAATAGTTTGTATTCAAATTTCTACCAGTAAAGGAGAGTAGCTACGTTCTCAGATTCCATATGTTAGTTATTAAAAAAAAAACAATAATTCATTTGAGCTGAATTAGTTATTGTTAAAAAAAAAAACTCATTTGAGTTGTGCATATGATCCAAAAAGAGGCAAAAGTGATAAGGGTTGGTTTGAGGGAAGAGGATGGTGTGGTACTACTAGAGCATCTGATCAGAGTCTTTTCTTTTGTCACGTAGGGGAGCGTGGGGAAGAACATGTGAAGTGTTTTTGGTAGCTAACGGAATCTCAAATAAAGGAAAAAGGCCGGGAAGGTAAAAGAGGGAGGAGGGTTTGGTTGGTTAATTAATAAGGGGTGCGGTCGGAGTTTGTCTTGTGGGCTGTAGTATGGAGGTCGGTGGGTTGGTGATATGATAATAGCCTCATGGATATTTTGGGACCAGTAGTTGAGATCGACCTTGTGAGAATTAGCAACGTAAATGTGATTAGTTCCTCGGAGAAAAAACAATGAGAGCAGACTAGCTACAATGGCAAGATGTTGTAGTGGATTACAGATTGGCTAATTAATAAGAATGATGTAAGATATTCTTTTCAATTAATAGACTCTCTAAGAAATACTCAGGGATGCCTCTCTCAAGGTTTAAACCCTATACTTTCCCAAGTACAGAGGGATTCCGACTATCTGAGTAATACTCGTTGGTGCTTTTAAATTAATGTGAGTACATAATGCAAACAGAATAGAAGATTTGAGAACTTGGCTAAGACTTGTCCAATGTTTTGGAATGGATGGAGTCACGTAGATATTGGTAGTTTATGCAAAAAATGTTGGAAATGTAAACCCAAATTAATAGATTTTTTTTATCCTTTTGCTTTACGATATTTTATGTAATTTTTTAGTTTTCTAGTGTACTTAATATTTTCTTAGTATCGATCCCGTTTTTATGGAAAAGAAGAGAGAAAACCAGCCCGTCGTTTTATGGTATGAATGTGTGTTTTTTGAGTTTCTCTTTGAAAAGAAGAAGATAATAGCACTACAGGAAAAAGGGACAACACCGACGTATACGTGCCAACGCTAGACAGAAGCATCGGCAATTTTGGCTCCATCGCTAAAATTTGCCGACACTTTTGAGTTGGAGGCCAAAAAATAAAAGCGTAGACGACGCTTTTAAAAGCATCATCGGCGGCGAACAAAGGGAGTGGGGAGACGACGCTTAAAAGCGTCGTCAGAATCCCCACGATCCTCAACTAGTCCCGTTATAAAAAAAACAAAAAAATCCATCCCCAGATCCCACGGTTGAAAACCTAACCGCTTAGAGAGAGAGAGAGAGAGAGAGAGAGAGAGGAGGATGGAAATCCTAGCCTCCAATCCTACGGTACCTCCGCATGCGTCTTCTCTCCGCGAGGCCTTCACCCACTACCGCTAGATCTCCCAAAAGATAAAAGCGACCGACGGCGATAGAAGCAGCGATGACCCATCGGAACCGCGGATCCACCCCTCCGCCGTCTCTCCGCCCCCAAAGGCTGGGGATCTTGCGGTAGCGGCCAAATTGATAGGGTTTCTCTGCAATGGCGTCGGGGAGGAGCTGGGGTGGAGTCCTACACTGGGATGTCCGCCGACAACATTAAGGTCCTCATCCTCGCTCTCTGCTCGAGCTACTTCATCGGCGCTAGCTTCATTGTCAAGAAAAAGAGTTTGAAGAAGGCGGACGCTTCTGGGGTTAGGGTAGGTAACACGTAGATCCCCATGTGTTTTTTTTTTTGGTTGGGAGGGCAGAAAGGAAACATCCTCAGATTGCATCGAGAATCTTTTTGTTGGTAATTTGTAAATGAAACCCCAGATGGAGTTGGGGATGGGGTTAGGAGATCTTTTGTGGTTTATTATAATTTATAAAAGAAAACATCATTGATGAGATTATATGTAATTTATTGTAATTTGTAAAAAAAATATCATTAGCACCCAGATGAGATTATATATTCCTTTGTTGCAGCATCTCATTAATGGAGTTTGTCAAAGAAACATATTTCCGAGCTTAAATTTTCTAAGCATGATCATGCTCACGCTTATTATATATGGGGTTGAATTTTTGACAAATTATTGAATTTTTGACAATAGACTCTCAATTTTTGAAAAAGTATTATATACGGGGTTGCTCGGCAAAAGCCGACGCTTATTAGCGTCGGCGGACTCTAAAATAGGTCGACGCTTATAAGCGTCCGCATAGCTTCCATTTTTCTCGACGTTTTCAAAAGCGTCGGCAAAAAAAATTTCCACTCTCGCTTATCCGATGCTTTTGCAATGCTTTTGAAAGTACCGACGCCAAAATTACCGATGTTTATAAGCATCGGTATAGGTTCTAAAAAGCGTCGGAAAGACTATTTTTTTGTAGTGTGGTTAGAGCTTGGTACGAGAATTCATTAGAGCATATTTGTACTTAAAAAAAAGATTACAAGAAAAAAAATTATTTTCCCAGTTGCTGATTTTCTGCACATTTGTAAGTTATATTTTCAAATTTTTTAAGATTGAGATGAAGAATTTTTTGAAGTAGATTTGGGCCTATCTTGTGTCCCATTGTTCAACTTTATTTTTTATTATTTATTTGGTGCTATTTGCATATTATTAGCATCTATTTAGATCCAAAAAAATTGGTATCAGAGCTTGGTATGGTGATTTGGTAATTTTCTTATGTTTTACTTCCATCTAGGGTTTGAAATTGGGATTTTTTGAAGAGTGTTGAGTCTAAGATTGATATTGGAGTAATCTTTAATTAAATGGAGAGTAATATAATTTCCATTCAACTTACTAAATTAACTAAGGAGAATTATGATCATTGAAGTATTCAAATCAAGATTTTGTTGGAATCTTAAGACTTATGAATGATTGTTGAAAAGGAGTTTAAAGAACCTAGCTTGCCACAAAAAAAAGATAGGCTCACTGAAGGTCAAAGAAATATTTTCAAAGAGTTAAAGAAGAGAGAAAAAAAAAGCTTTGTTTGTCCTCTATCATGTCATTGATGAAGCTAATTTTGAGAAAATTTCTAATTTCAAACTTCAAAGGAGTTAAGAAAAATTCTCAAGAATGCTCGTAGAGGTGTTGATAAAGTTGTGAAGGTGAGACTCCAAATTTTGAGGAGAGATTTTGAGAAGTTAAGCATGAATGAGTCAGAGTCCATTTCAGATTATGTTTCAAGAGTGTTGTCAATTGTGAATGAAATGAAAAAAAATGGTGAAAAGATTAATGATTTTAGGATGATGAAGAAAATTTTCCATTCCTTAATCAAAAAATTTGAGCATAGGATGGTAATCATTGAAGAAGCTAAAGACTTGAGCACCATACATGGATCCTTTGATAGGAATGCTACAAGTTCATAAGCATAGATTGAGTAAGAAGTCCTCTAGCTCTTTAGGACAAGCTCTCCAATCCAAGCTCTATCAAGGAAGAATGTCATATTGCTATTACTCAAAGAGGTCAAGGTAGAAGCTATGGAAATTGAGAAAGAAGTTATAGAGGCCATGGCAGACACTATAGGAACCAAGAAAAAGGCTGTAGTATTCAAAAAAAATTTTCTAGTTATAGAGAAAGAGGTAGAAGGCATGGTAGAAGAGGCCAATTATCATTACGTTCAAGAAAAAGGTCAAGAGGTAATTTCAATCAGCATTCCAATCAACAAGGCTTTGAGAATAGAAATATGTAATGTTTCAATTATCACAACTATGGGCATTATAGCAACGAGTGTTGGGCAAAGCAAGACAATGCAGTTGGAGAGTAAGCTAATATCATTGAGAAAGAGATTATTGATGGGGTGACTTCTCTTTGTTGTTGGCTTCTAATGGGAATGTGGAGAATAAAATTAAAGCATGGTTTTTTAATGCCAATGCAAGCAACCACATGATAGAGAAGAAGAAATCATTTGTTGATTTGAATAAAAGCATGAAAGACTATGTTACTTTTGGTGACAACTCCAAATTTTTGGTGCAATATAGAGGTGATGTTCTCATCAAGCTCAAGAACAACAACCATGATTTTTTTTGATGTCTATTATGTTCCAAATTTGCATAGAAATCTTTTGAGATTGGGTCAACTTTTGGAGAAAATTATAGTGTTAATATGAAAAATCATTTTCTTACTTTGTGGAATAATCATCGTAATTTAATTACTCATATAAAAATATCACATGGTAGAATTTTTTCTTTGCATATTCAACATGATGTAATCATATTTTAGCTTCACTATATATGACAATTCTTGGTTGTGGCATTTAAGATTTGGACATCTTAACTTTGAACGCTTGAAGCTCTTGGTTACGAAGAATATGGTGAGGGGTTGCCACTCATTGATAATCCACATTAAGTGTGTGAAGAGTGTATTCTTGGAAATCATTAAAATCAAGATTTACTAAAGAAATAAGGTGGAGAGCATAAAAAATATTAGATCTTGTGCACCCCAATATTTGAGGCCCTTTGAAGATTATGTCAAATGGCAAGAATTGGTACTTCCTTACTTTCATTGATGACTTTAGCTTGTAGACTTGGGTGAATTTCTTCAAGAGAAAATTCAATGCATTGGATGTTTTTAAGGAGTTTAAAGCTTTTGTTGAGAAGCAAAGTGGTTACCAAGTGAAGATTCTAAGATCCGATAGTAGTAGAGAATATACTTTTGATCTCTTTGAAGATTATTGTAAGGGGTATAAGATCGATTATGCATTAAGTGGCTCAATCCTATATGTCTTAACTTAATAGTATTGCCGAAAAGAAGAATCGAGCAATCTTGAACATTGCAAGGAGTATGTTGAAAGAAAAAAAAAATACCTAAAGAATTTTGGACCGAAGTGGTTGTACATGTCGTCTACTTCTTGAATAGATACCTTACAAATAGTGTTTACTTGAAGACACTAGAAAAAGCTTGGAGTTCTTTCAAACCAAATATCTCTCATTCTAGAGTCTTTGGGTGCATTGCTTATGCTAAAATTTCGGAGATTAGAAGGATAAAGCTTGATGACAAGGTAAAAAATGCATCTTTCTTGAATATGTTCATGAGTAGAGATGTTATATTTGAAGAAGAAGTCATGTAGGATTGGAACCTAAATGAGACTAGTTTAGTTGAGCTACAACTTGAACAAGTAGAAGTGCCCAGACAAGTTGAGAATGAGCCACAATCATCTTCTCAAAGATCCTCTTTCTCATCATCATCATCTTCATCATCGGTAGAAAGTTTTAGGAAAAGAATACTTAAAATGAGAAGCTTGAGAGAAGTCTATGAAGCTATGGAGAAGTAAGTTAGCAACCAAAATTTGTATTATTTTTTCATGGATTGTGATCCTATATACTCTGAAGAGGCTATTCAAGAAAACAAGTAAAAGAAAGCAATAGATAAAGAGTTCAAGACAATTAAGAAAAATGATACTTGGGCTTTGACAAGCTTACCACAAGGCACAAAGTCAATTGGTGTGAAGTGGGTGTACAAGATAAAGAAAGATGCAAATAAAAAAGTTTAAAGATACAAAGTAAGGTTGGCAGCGAAAGATTAAAAGCAACCACAAGGAGTTGAATTTAGTGAAGTTTTTTCTCTCTTTGTTTAGTTAGAAAAATATTAGATTGGTTCTTTCTTTGGAAGCTCAACACAAATGGAAGATCTATCAACTTGATATGAAATCAGCTTGCTTCAATGGCAATCTTGTAGAGGAGATTTATGTGGAATAACCTTTGGAGTATATAAAAATTAGGTCATAAAGACAAAGTATATAAGTTGAAGAAGGTTCTTTATGGGTTGAAGTAAGCATCAAGACTATGGAATGTAAGAATTGATAAGTATTTTCATGGCAATGGCTTTGAGAAATATCCTTATGAGAATGTTTTGTATATGAAGGTGATTACTAATGGAGATGTGTTGATTGTGTATGTTTATGTTGATAATCTGATCTTCACTGGCAAAAATTTGTTTAATGAATTCAAGAAGAGTATGATTCATGAAATTGAAATGGTGGATATTAGTATGATTACTCACTTTCTTAGCATTGAAGTAGTGTAAATAGAAGATGAAATTTTTATTTCTAAAAGTTGCTACGCAAAGGAGATTCTGAACAAGTTTAGAATGGAGTCTTTCAGCCCAATTAATACCCTTCTTTAATGTAGCTGGGTGTTGAGAAAAAGTATTGAAAAAAGTGTTCCAATGTTAATCATACTTACTTCAAAAGCTTTATTGGAAGCCTCTAATATCTCACTTGTATCAGACCAGATAATTTTTATGGTGTTGGGTTGATTAGTAGATATATGAAAACACTCGATCATTTATATCTCAATGCTGTCAAGAGGATCCTACGGAATATCGAAAGTACACTCAATGATGGCTTATTCTACTCTCATTTGCATGACTTTAGACTTGTGGGATAAGAGAGAGGGGCTACCATAAAAGTTAACAAGGCCACTAAGCAAATCTAGATATGTACCAAACTTGAAGGAGCCTACAAGAACGGAAAAAATTATAATTTTTTAACAGCGTTTACCATTAACACATTGATATATAACATATCATATAAAATACTTTTATACCATATGTATGTTAATGTTTGATATTTGAAAGTCAAGAACATATGTTTACGCAACTGTTTTATTTATTTTAGAGAGTGAAGATGATTACTCAAATTTCTATGTCTGATTTATTATGTCAAAGCAAGCCTGTTACTGTAATTCGATTTGCCAGAACAGTATGTCTCTGCTTAATGATGATCTTAACCACCGGTAACAAAACATTTGAAATTAGTGTCATTAAATGGTGCCTTTTTACAAGTTCTCAGCAAAGCAACTAGACGTTCATGGAACGAATCGAGTAGCAGTGCACCTTTTAGGTTATGAGAAAAGTTTAATTAGTTGAGAAGTCCTTTCTATCACATTTTATGTGCATGAATCCTTGCTTGTGGACAAGAATTCAAGACACTGCTATTTCTTACTAACCCCTGCTATTTGTTACAAGCCCTTGTGCTGGTAAATGCATCAGCTTTTCAGTTTAAATGGAGAAACGAACCAAAAACATGTTCCTCTTACCATACTGTAGCAAGACGATTATTGTGATGGGCAATTGCTCTTTTTTCTTTTGTTTTCTGCTTCTTGGCAGTTGATGGATCATTTGGAGCAGTACTGCACAAGTACAAAATATGACAAATATCTAGTGAAGTTTCACTCCCTCATCAATGAAAATTCTATCCATGAAAGGGCTCTAGCATCCAAACACATAACAGCACATTCCAGATATTGGTTGTTTGCATGTTACTTTCAATTTCATAAGAAATTTTGTGCAGCCATTTCATCACTGGGTCACTTATTAGGGAGGTGGCAAATCAATGTGTGAGGCCCCCAGTCTCATTGCCTCACGAAAAGTTTGGAGGAAATCTAAGCTCTAGCCTCAAACATGCTAAACGTGGTGTTCACTTTCCCGGTCAGTTCGCTGGTTCTAAGGATACTGATGTGATGTCAGTCGGCATTACAATTATGTATTAATTAGAGTTCCTTGTGGGCCAGATCTGGCAAAGATTCTGAAAAAAATCAGATGTGAGATTTAGTGCTGCGGGCATATATTTTGTCCCAAATCAATTATGCATACACAAGATTCTGGATACTGATAAAGAATTTAAATAATTCTTTTCACTTAGTCTTGTTAGGTGGGATCTTGAGTTGTTATAAATAATATAAGAATGGATCCAGTTTATGGTCCCTCTATGATTAGAGGACACTGCATGCATCATGGATCCTTTTAAGGCTGATTACAAGCCGATCATAGTTGGACTTTTAGCTTAACAAGGATTTTAGAACTTAAATAGATAAAGTATAAGAGTTCGTGACAGCATGTGCTAGGTCCTATATCACTTATGCGTTAGATAGATTTAGGACCCTTATATAGGGATAAAAGAAGTCAAATCTAGTCTTTTTAGTTGAGATCTAAGATTTATTTACAAAATTTTATGGATAATTTTTTTTATTTTGTTCATTTCATGACATGTATCTGACCTAAAACAGCTTATTTTGTGCACGAAGTGTTACAGTATCAATGTAAAGACTAGATACTTGGATCATTGGATAATGGTATTACAGGTTAATTATGATTAGAAGCAGGCGAAAAATCAACTCTGTAGACTTGAAAATTAAATGAATGGAAATAACACGTCCGAGTGTACCTTTTTTGGCCTATGCCTACCTATCATTCATGAGCCGGTCCAACCCTGCTCCCTTCTCTCTACCAACTTGGGCAGATATTATTGCCACTGGGACTAGAAGATTTGCAGAAGGGACATAAGAGTTGGTAGTTGGAGGTTGGCAGCCGGATGCAATCAAACAGGACAGCTGCCAATGGCTTTTTCTTCCCCCCACCGAGAATCCGGGTTGTGTCATAGAATTTTTTTCACCCCGCGTTGGATCAGCTAAATGGTCTTTCCAGCAAAGTTATTTGCGAAAGGAACTTCTAAATCCACCACCACAACACCCCCTCACTTCCCTTTTTTCTTTTCTTTTTTTGATGTTCCTAACCGGAAAAGAAATATCGCCCAATTAATGCATGGGCATAAGATGCGTCTTTTCCCAAGCAAAAGATTACTTGCATATAAAGATTTTTTTCAAATATATTTTTTATTTTTTCATTTATTGTTTCATTTTATAGATTAATTGCATAAAAGATTTCTTATTTGCATATTTGCATGCTAATGATTTCGTGAACAATATTGTGGCCAAATTTGAGCTAATTTCAAACTCTATTCCAGCAGTAGTTTAATGGCAATGGTGCTGAGGTGCAAAAGTAGACCACTGGTTATAAGAAACTCTAGAAAAAGGTACGCGATGGAATATAATAAAGACATCAACCACTGGGCCTTTTATTTGTCTAAAGAGGATGAGACCAGACCCTGGTATCTTGGCTATCTTCTATCAATCATTGGTTTGCCCTGCGAAATATGCTATTCATAAGTAAAATAAATGAGGGATGTCAACTTTTTCCACTTATCTCTCCATCAACATGTGAGCCTTTTGAGAAGTTGCGATGCTTTTATTTAATTTTTAAATGAAAAAGTACGTGCACCAAAGTAACTACAAAAAATATTGGGTATACTTGGACAAAGGAAGGATAACATGTTTAGGCTAGTTTTATCTTAATCATCTGATGAATTGCCACCACATGTTGCACTCTATATATATGGTGAACCATTTTATGAGTATCCCTATTTTTACTTTAATTATATTATACATTGTGTAACTAGGAAAATTTTCCTGAAATTATTATCCCAATTATATGTTATAATTAGAATGAGGAAGAAATATTTGAATCATCATTTTTGAATAATATTATAATTATTATAATATTATATAATATATTCTAGTTTTAATTATTTAGTATTATAATTAATATTATCATTATATGTTATATAATTATATAATAATTATTATATCTTTTTAAATTATTTTCATAATATGATAATTATTACATTATAGTATATAATTTTACAATAATTACAATAATATAATAACTAGCTACAATTTTATATATAACTCCACCTGCACCCTCTCCTCCCTCTTCGCTAAGATAAAAGAGGGAAACATCAATCATAAAGTTTGATTTGTTACTCGCGCAACATTAGTCCAAAGGAACTTTTGGTTGGTTCATAAAAACGCACAGAAAAATCGAAGGCATGCAAGCACTACACCATGAGAAGCAATACAAAGTGACAAACAAGGAAAAATATATTGGTCTGAAGCTCTAATTCGGATGACTTGTCATGACCTTATCAAAGCGTCACCAAAATCACCAAAGATAAAGCTACCTGAAGTTGCACACGTCCAAACCTCTCCGTCCTTTGAATCATGGGTAACCTCCAAATCCTTGCAATAGTAGTTTTGGCAACATCATCCCACAATCTCTAAATCACTACGATCCATTCATAGGCTGTCTGTCTGTTGACTTGATTCGAGTTCTAGACTTCTAGTAGGGATGGAGTTCCAACCTTCTAATATGTCATTTGTCCACCTTGATGCTTCATGCTTGTGGTTGTCATTCTATTAGCCACTCTATTCCATCCCATAACATTGATTAGTCACATTGAATCATTGAACATTACCAGAGAAGTATTGGGCTACTGTTGCTTTACCGGCTCATAAGAAGGATCAAAAATATCTCTCGTAAGATGTTACATGAGGATTCTATTAGAGGAAAGAATTTGAGTTGTCATGTTTTCTGAGGACTAATGGTGGTGAGCCAAGGAAATCATCAGTCGTAGTTGTCTATCTAATATTATGGCAATGAATCATTTGTCGATTATTTATTAAAACAAAGCGAAGTTGATCAGTAATCTATACATTATAGGGTTCACAATTTCACCATAATATGACAGTAGTGTGGATGGATATCGGCATCCTAATTTCACAAAGCCATACATAGATGTGGTCCTATCTCAATTATGGCTATTTGCATAGACTTCCAATAAGAAGGGAAAAGGGAAGTGTTCACCATTTGCTTGAAGATGACAGAAACTATGGCCCTTTTGGATTCAAAGCATTTCAGTGTGTTACCAAAAAAAAAGAGAAGCTTTTGACTGAATTTTTATCTTGAGAAAAACTATGGCCCTTTTAGATTCCCAGCAATGGGAGCTTTGGCATCCATAATTGACCACTTTCTAACTGCCTAGCATCTATTTCATAGGTCCATCTGGTGGATATTGTGGCACCACATAATGCCGGAGGCATCTCTTCTTTACCCATTGCTAGAGAGCAGAAGGCGATTGGATTGGCTCTCTCTATCTCATAGTTGGAGGACGGATTTCACCATTTTTTTTTCTGCTAGAGCGGGTAGGTTCATACCTGACGAGCACGAATGCACCCAATAAAATCAGAAAGCAAAATGCCATAAAGTGTTGAGAACACCTCTCCATCGCCATCCCACAGGGTACTTCCGGAGCGGTTGACCACATAAGCAGCTACCCAATCTGCAATTCCACTGGCTTCTCGGAAAACATGCTTGGCCTGGAAAGCCCCCCCTCCCTCACTATAGCTCAGATGTGACAGAGTAGTAGATGGTCACTGCCGTCACTCTTTGGGCTCTTTTGGATCCAACTGATGACCGTAGCTGACGCACCGGGCGTAACGAACGCCCGCCCACATAGCTCTCAGCTTCGTCCCAGGAACCGAGGTATCGAACAACTGACAGTAAACTAAGGATGATAGCATTGTTGATGATAGCTTTGAGAAGAGAGGGAGAATGAGTCAGTAAGCTAGAGGTCAAGCATCCCACTCCTTTCACTTGTGGGTTTTCACGTGTGCTAAGGATGCTACAGTGTTTGAATCGGCTTCCTTTGGTACTTAGAGGAATCCTATACTCTTTGGCTGTCCTTGATCAAATCCATATTACTTTTCTAACTTCATCCGTATGATCCTCATGAAACGTATATTGCATGACTCTTTCTACGATAGTGACAATGGAGGTGGTTCGTTCTTCCTGCATTAATCTTCCTAAGTGTGTAGTGACATTGGAGGTTGGATAGTGATCATTAAAATATATTTACAAAAATTAATGGTTGGACTTGTAGAAAAATTTATAATTGCAATATTGAGAAATAGGGCATCAGAAAATTATGCGAACATATAGAAGAGCTTAATATTTATTTGTTCCATTAATAATGTCTTGAAGATAGGCTGCAACCACAAACCAAAAAAAAACTGAATATTAGTTAGGGTGATGAATAGTAGTACACACATTTAGGCGAAGAATTTTTTCTGACTCTCTAAGTTCTGCATGGTGGCTCTTGATGAGGCAAACCACCACCAATAGCTTTTGATATGGGCCATGGTGTTCTAGATGGAGAGGAGTTTTAGCTCTAGAGTTAATTTTATTTTAGGCCCTCCTATCAAGCAGTACTATCTTTAAAACATGATTTGCACCTTTCATATCATACCAAAATAATTACTCAGATAGACCTAGGCCCAAGAGCTGGATGGATTATATTGAACCATATTGAGCTTTACCGATCTAACATCCATCCTATTTTTTGCAATAGGAAAATCCAATCAATGGCAACCCACAGTTAGAAAAGTTCTAATATTCTCCCACTTGGGCAACATTGATTAGGTTTTAATTTTAGAAAGCAATTTGTTTAGAAAATGACTCTCGAGTTGGACAAATATTAGCGGCCACAAGAACTAATAAATATTGCAGTCTAAGGTCCTATCCAATGGATATAATTTTATCGAACCACCAGGGTCGTAGCATCATTTATCGACACAAGACCTTCATAATTACAAATATCAATACACCGTCGACATTTATATGGATCTGGCTATGGTTTGGCACACGTGTTCCATGAGTAATAAAAAATATGCTAAATCTACATGTGCTCCGGTATATTATCTCAAGGAAACCCTTTGTGGGATTTTAAATCTCTTACACTTCCAAAGAAGCCTTATGTCTCAATTCACATGAGGCCTCTGTGTCGTACTTAAAGTGTGCATCATATAACCTTGAAGCTTTATATTGTCGAGATCTCGAAACTGTAAATTATTATAACATAAAATGTTAAACATATATCTGTAACATGTGCCTGCATACTTGAAAAATAAACCAACAAATAAAGAAATGATGCATGATTGGAATGGATAACTTTATTAACAGTAAATTACTGTAATACAAGACAAAACAAAATGTCAATCATAACTCCCACTAACCAAGCACATCAAAAGAAATCAAAATACCTATATGCTATTTTTGTTTATCAAAATCAATAGGCCCAAGTCCTATTAGGAAAATTCTAGCATGGCTTTCTATTAGGATGTATTCTTTAAATTAACCATTCTGTTATCTTAATGTTAGCTTCTTGGATGCAGTCCCATGAAGTTGAGCTTTGAAAATAATAAATCTCGATAATTATTTCAGTTACCCCAATAATTAGTGGGTTAAATTACTCCTACCATGAATTATGAAAGCAAATCTCCATATTTGCAAGGAATCATAGGTAAAAGGAACCCTAAGAATTTGATATAGAAAAAGTAGGCATCCTTCTTAATGAAGAGCTTGCATTAAAATAAGATAATATTAACCATTGATATCAAACACCAGGAAATTATCAAGGAACTGATAAGGCCTGGAGATCATAAAATATCGGAACATCCTCATCTCAGCCTTTCACAATAATGTAGCAATTTTTACTTCCCAACAAGAAAAGAATAGAACCACACATTTAAGGAGAAAAACCAGCAAGAAATATAGTGGAGTATACAAAATCAAAAGAAAAGTCAAAATAAACTAGAGAAGCTTTAACCCAAGCAGGATTCTGTAGAGTAGGATTCAGATATAGCTAGTTTCTTGAAGCATGAAGACCTTCAAGGATCTTATTAGATGTCTCACTTCTCAACCCTAATATTAACAAGAATCCGGGTTGTTTAACAACCTTATGTTGCACATCTCTAATTCAGGATCAGGATCAAAACATTCACACCGATGGGTACAATAATGAAGAGAACCAAAAATTCTCGATCACAAGATATCAAATACATTCAAATGGAAAGCTAGAAATTGAAATGAAGCTGGTAATGCTACAAGCTTATATATGTTGAGCAAATAATCATGAGGTATCTGGAGGTTCCTATCACAGGTCGTCGCCTTCGTTGAAGTAACTGTGCTAACGTCGAGTCTAGTATCAGACATAGGCTCAAAGGGTGGCAGATGGGGGCACTGTGTATGATGGATAGAGTGACTTGGTGCGGTTGGCTCTCAGCTCGATCTCGGTCTACCTATTATCAAACACCGTTGTTCCGATGTCGCTCTTGAGGTCTTTGGAGCAGCTATTCAGGAACTTCATCTAGGGCAAATAGGAGGGCAGAAGGGGAATTCACCTAGTGGCATGGAAGGTGATTTGTGAGCCTATCAAATAGGGTGGCCTGGAGATTCATTCTTTGGTGGAGAGGCGGGAGGTGATGGCAGCGAGACATATGGCTAGATATATCCTAAAACCGGATGGCTTGTGGAGTACCCTACTGAGAGCCAAGTATGGAGTCCACAAGGAGGCGGCGGATTTTCAGGCTGCGCGTCGGTGTTCCTTCATTTGGAAGGAGATTTACTCACATGCTTCGATTGTGTGTGCGGAGATCAGGTGGGCTGTTGGGGATGGTCGGTTCATTGATGTCTTGGAGGATAGCTGGATGACTGAGCAGCCACTTAGTAGGGTACCGACCATGATCGACTCAGTTAGATTGGAGGGTTGCAGGGTCAACAATCTAATTGTTCTCGGAGAGAGATGGTGGAATGAGGCACTGATCAAGGAGGCTTTCAGGGAGCAGCTGGCCGAGGGAATTTTGGCTATTCCGGTACCTTCAGGGGAGATGTTGGACATGTTGGTTTGGGCGACCAAAGGGAGATCCAGGTTGCGGGCCACGGACTTACAAGAGGTTTTGGGAGGGGTTGCTGCTAGGTAGATGGATGGCAGATAGATCTAGAGGATGGAACTCCATCCCCGTGTAGCTCTATTCTTATGGAAGATGGCCTGGGGTTGCCTCCCGACCAGGAGTGTGTTGGCGAGAAGGGGTGTCCGGATCTCCCCAAACTATGGCAGTTGTACCGATGTAGAGGAATCCATCAACCATGCCCTGATTGGTTGCCCGAGGGCAACACAAATTTGGAGGAGGGCCTCATTACCATTGCCCCAGGTTGTCTGTTCTACAGAAGATCTTCTTTGGATGATGAGGGAGGCTGCACGCAGCCCGAGGTCGATTAGTGGGGCGTCACTTGCGCTTACCTATCATATCACATTCGGTTTGACAGGAACTCTAACTATATATTGGACCTTGCCCATGAAGGGTTATGCATTGGAACTCTGGCTATTATTGAGCTTATTGATTCTGCTTCTTGCCCTGCCACGGGCATAAATATGGTATTCAGACCCACTCTACAGGGTATAAGTGCGGTATTTCGGCTTACTCCGTAAGGTATAAGTGTAGTATTTCAGCCAACTCTGTAGGATATAAGTGTGGTTCTGCTTCTGACTTAGCCACAAGATATAAGTGTAGTCATAGTTAAAGGTTGTTGAGTTAAATATGTTTTGTTTCAAATTAAATTTAAAATTACATATATGAATATTTAGAAGATATGGATTTTAATGGATTTGTGTTTTAAAGCAGAATTAGTTATGTCTTTATACTGGTAATTTATGTTTTACTATTGTATCTTATATTATTATATGAATTATCTAGTTAGGGTATTCATTATTTACTAGGTTGTCAAGCCTATTATACAACTTTTTATTTTTTTACAGATTTAGAGAACTAGTTTGATTGGGGTTCCAATATGGAAGAATGACTAGCAAAACTTTTACACATATTATCTTGAATTAAAGTTTATTTAAATTGATGTATTATTTTAGAATATTGTTAGAATTATGAAGCATTTAAATTTTTGAGCTAGTTATTAAAATGAAGTTTGAATATCATTATTTAAATTTAGTTTGCAGCATGTTTATGATATCATGATGAGATGCCTTTCATGCTTGTAGGAAGAATTCTCTATAAGTATGCAGCGGTTGCCGCGACCCCTAGTTCACGATTTCGGACTAAGGGTGTGACCCCTTGTTTCCATCTTTGATGTTAGGCTGGTATAGCTTGCTATGAAAACTTCTTGTAGAGTCTTGCTTCATAATTAACCCTAGAAAGGTTGAATAACATGGATAGTCTTTTGATTGATGCAAAGCATCTAAGGGAATGCACACATACTTACAAAGAAATGAGAAGTATTACTTTGACCGAATGATGATCCCTAGTTTGTCTGATACATCGATAATTTTGGAGCTGATAAAATCATAGTTCCAAACGGTGATCCATGTGGTTGCACATAGAAATGCTCCCTGATGCACTTAAATTGCTTAATTGAGAAAGGATATCTGTATCATTTCTCAAAACTTTGTAAACTTTAAATGGTTCAGTTCAGGTTCGGTGCTGCTCATTGAATTTTTCTTGAGCTTTCCTTTATGCAGACCCCTTTTGCTTAATCTTCTCACATAGATGAAGTTCATAAAAAGTTTAGGAATATGTGGAGATTGCAGGAACGTTATCTGTGACATTGGTTGCATGTGAGAAGTATTGTAGATGTCTCTGTCCCTTAATTTGGTATGAGAAGTTGCATGCATGGTTATGATCCTGAATAGTAACAAAGAATTTCTTATTGTTTATATGATTTGATAATTACATCTTAGATTTGCACTTCTTCGTCCCTCCCTTAAAAGCAAAAGTTGAACTAAGTATATTAATTTCATATGAGAGTAGTTTTACCAACGAGAGATTAGGAGAATAACGATAAGCCTCATACATGGTTTTGAAGAAGGTTAAGTCATCAGCCACCGATCAGATATCAAAGCAGGAGTAGGTCATGCGATCAGTCCATTGGTTAGTGATGCAGACATAATCTTTGTGAATTCTCCTACATGCCAAGTTTTAGTTGCCAAGAGAACTTCCTTGGCAATGATTGCCAAATTTGTGAATTCTGCTGAATTCTCTAAGCTCAGCATCTAATACCATTGTAGCATCCAGATATCGTGTTCTTCAATAGAAGCCAATCTAAAATCATTTGATTTGAAGCTAGACTGGAAAGTATCAGGCCAGACTTCGGCTCATCGGCTTGTTCCCTTTGCCTCTACCAGCCACCCTCTCATAGGCCTTCCCAAAATCCTCTAGTTGCCATTTCTTCTTCCAGGGAGGGCTGTGAAGTTTCCAAGTAAAACAGCCAAAAGTGGATGTAGACCTGCAATCCCTCACCCAAAACGACCTTATCGACATCACTGCCCAATTGGTTCAAATTTGTTCGTAGATTTTAGAATGGGACTTCGAGTTTTCAATCTGGAAGACCACCACCAAGAGTAGAGTCACTGTGACATTTTAATTGACAGAAAGTGTCAAAGACCAATGCCATGGGAAAAATCTTTTCGAGCTTCCAATAACTAGAAAGAAAGAGAAACAGTATGTTAAGGAGCAACAAATGCTTCTGACCATCAAATATTTTGTACTCCACGGTCAGAAATGAACTGATGCATTCAGCAGGCAAAGCCAGAATAGTCACTAGAATCACCTTGCCCAAATAAACAGGAAATTTAGACCAAACTAGAGGGGAAAAGAATCAAGAAAGGGCATTCAAGTTATCCTAGACTCGACCTGGTCACCTCATAAGCCAAGAAGCAGGCTGCATTGGCTGGAACACTGCGAGCCATGGCTGGTCCAAAACCCCTGTACAGGCCCTTGATCCCTTCAGATGCTGATATCTTCCTAAATGCATCAATGGAACCAGAGAACTTGGGATTCTTGTAGTCATCAACCTGAATCACACTTTTCACAACATCTGTTGGATAGACAAAAAACCAGAAGGATGCTCCAGCCAAGCCACCAGCAATAATCAGATGACCTCTCCCAAGCCCTGAAGTGTTTTTTCCTCCAGCAAAGTACTGCTTGACGGCTTCGTAGACCCCAAACATTGCAGCATTTCCAGGGACTTCACGTGCCAAGGTTGGAACAAGACCTTTGCAAAGGCCTCTGAGGCCACCTTCTGATTTGAGAACATGCTTCGCCACATCCATAGGACCTTTATATTTTACTGCACCAGAAGAGGCAGCAGACTCTGCCAAGGCACTTTGGGCTTGTAGCCTGTTTTAAATGTGATGACGAGAAGAAAATGTTTCATATCAGCATATATAATGGCATGGTCCTTGTCCAAAAATTACATGCAAAATCTCAGCAAGTCATCCATCAACATAATCTCATTAATCAATGTGTTAAAATATGCAGACAGAGTAATTAAATGCCTAATCCGTTCAGTCTAGATACGCTGTGCTTGGTTGTTCCCCAAGAACAGCACCAGAAGGACATCAGAGACCTATGTCAGGAAGATGAAGAAAACTAACAAGAAGAGAATTCAATTGGCGTGCCTTGATCATTACAAGAAAAAATAGTAGATAATAGTTAAAAGAAGAACCAGAGGAATTTACTACTGAATTCAAGTCAAACCCTATTTCCTTATTGTTTCATCCCTACTACAAGGCTACAACTAAGAATAACTAGTGCCATTTATTATAATAAATTGCCTGAAAGACTTCGTCTTCTTTATATAAAGACTTCAAAATGGTTACAGAAACAGTAAACTAGTATTATTAAAGAGTGAAAACAGAATTATGGTCATTATGATAAGTTGCTTGAACCAATTCTTTCTTTTTATAATTTTTCTTTTTACTCTTGAAATGTTTTTGTGATGATCCACTAGCCTGTCTTACCTGATGAGTTGCTTTGTACTGCCTGACAATCAAAAGCAGGCAGTGGCCCAAATGTAGAGATGCTTTTTGTGTAAACTAACAACAAAGACTGAAAATACATTAGTAAAATGTTTCTCTACCTCTATATTAATCATAAAAATATAATCCTTTCACCAGAAGCTATTTTCAGATTGCAAATAAAGGCACACTATCACTGACCTGCACTTGATCAATTCTGTTGGACATGCTAGGAAGGAAACTGCAACTCCAGCACCAGCACCACATACAACCTGTTGGTTTACTGTGAGTGGGGCACCGGGTTCTGACCTTAAAAGTGCCTCCATTTGTCCCCTCACAGTAAAGAGAAGAGCATTGAAGGCTGCAACAGTGGCAAGTGGAGCTCCCATCCCTTTATACAAGCCCCTCGGGCCTTCGCTGGTCGTTGTTTGCTTAACTGCATCCATGGCACCAGAATACTTTGGGAATTGACCAGGAAGTGGGGCAGGCTGGCTCTGAAGTTTAACCTTAATGGTATCAAAGGGATGCCCAACAATCAGCTGTGCTGCACCTCCAATGGTTCCAGCAGTCAGATCCTTGGCTACATCTGCCATCTGTGACATCCAAAAATCATGTGAGAAGTTACAGCATATTGATATATCGTACTCCTGCAGCTTTTCTTTCTGAATTTTAATGAACATACAGTTTAACTCGCATTATGGAATCATATATTGAAGCAGAAATCATAACTTATCAAATGACATATTGCTGCCATATTTCTAAGAGGAGATAAAACAGTCAAAACATGTTGTAAACGTCCATTATAATCTTAAGGATGGTAATAAATCTGAGTAGGCTGTAAATATAATGATGCTACTACAATTTAAGTACTAACAGATGCAGCACAAGGACAAACTTTTATGAAAACAATTAACCAATACAAATTCAGAAGAAAAAAAAGGGATCAGCAACTGAAGTTAGAGAAAAATAAAATGAAATGCATAGGAACTTTTATATTAATTTAAAACATTCAACTCTAATGAGATGGAGTGACAGTCAAGGAATGGCAGCATCCTCTTGCAATAAAAGAATGATATAAAAATAGGCTAATCCTCATTATCACAGAGGACATCTTCTTTCACACAATCAAGAGGATATTTACTTGAAATAATATGATTAACAGTTTACAAACTAAAAAAAATAAAGTCGAAAACAAAAAATTCAGTTATGAAAAATACGCTATTTGAATGACTAAAAAATTTTCATATGAGGATTTAAAGAGGCCTTAATTCATATTTTGACAGAAAAGAAAAAGAGAAGAAAAGATATAGGTCCTTGACTCTTATAAGGTCAATAGTAGACTAGTGCTTGTGAAATTAATTAATGACAACTCATATATATTAACAGGAATTGTCTTTGATAATGAGTCTTTTAGGCCCTGTTCAGTAATCCTCGAATAATTTTAACTGGAATATTTGAGTAACATAATTCAAAAAATATCCTTGTTAACCAGGTAACCCGTTCCCATCCCTGGCACATAGTTTTAATCCAGTTAAAGTAGATAAGTACGAAAATTTGCTTTTCAATCTTCTCGAGAATTCCTGTTCCTTATTGTCAGGCCTTATTCAGGTGCCTAACTTAACAAATGAGTTTTATTCAGGTTTATTCGGAAACCAAAGAGGACCTTAGTGAAAAAATGTTATCAGAAAAAAAGGACAAGCAATTATGGTTTAATATGGAGAGAGCTGTCTGTAGCAATCAAATTATGGTCATAGAAAATAATTCTACAATCCACATTGTAAATCCAACTGCATACTGTTTACTTGAATTCAGTATTTTTTTGATTCGAGAAACCGAGTAAAATTCTACTGATTCCTTTTGAAAGCTACAAACATTTTGCACCCTTAATTTGGGTTTGCTCATCCAGTTAGTATGCTTCAATAACAAAAACATCAGCAGTCCTTTTATAACATCATCTAATATAAATCAGAGGCATGATATCCAGGGAGATCTAATTATTTTGATATTTCAACTTCTCTCAAAGTTCAATATCAAGAATTAAACCTCCATAAAACAGCATCCTAAGAGAGATAACCATATGGATCACTTTCTTGGTAGAATATTCGGCTGTTCTGTAAGATTTCTCTCAAACATAGAGAAAGTTCATTTCGTTATCTTCATGGTCATATTTCTCCTAGTTGCATTTCATTTATAAAAGACAAAATCGTTTTTGTTCTCTCAATTCTCAAATATCTCTTTCTTGTGCTTATCTAAATGGAGGCTTAATCTATCTTAAATGATTTATCACAGAACTATCTGACCTTAACAAACAAGCAAGCTTTATTGCATCTGCAAGGATCAACCTTAGAGGTCAACATTAATGATTCATTAAGCTCTGGACACATTTTACAGCAGGCATTTGACATGACAACAACCATCATCATATCAATGCCTAGATCATAACTAAGTTGAATACAGGCAAGAGGAGCATGTAAAAGCACTTGGGGCACAAGTGGGAAAGCCTAGAAATTTATGGAATTTAAACTTGTTTATTAGGGTGCAACACCACCCCAATATATATAACCCAAGATGGGAAACATCTGTAAGGAAAATGAAAGCAAGGTTTGATGTATAAAAATATCTGGAAAGCCTGCATGTGTACTTATTTACAGAATTTAAACTTGTTTATCAGGGTGCAACGCCACCCACAATATATAACCCAAGATAGGAAACATCTGTAAGCAAAATGAAAGCAAGTTTTGATGTAGGTAAGTTCATTAGCCTCAGGGGCAATAGTAAAAAATGAAAGTGCCTAATTGAAATACAGGTCTTGAATTCTTGTAGATATTCATGTAGTATAATATTCCTGACAAAATGCTTAATTAATATAACCATGTCTTGCCCCTGTATAAGCAAAAATATATGGCTAGCTCATTGCTGTTTTTAAATGATAATGAATGCCAATTCATTTGGTGTTTCAGAGACTACAGAGCCTTTAACTAAAGTTTGGCCTCCAATACCACAAAATCCCACTTTGTTGAGAATTCCTTCAAAGATATGCAAAATATCTAAGAAAAACTAGAACATGAAGCAGCAGAAAACTTGATTACGAGTATGATCTAGTCTAAGAAAATCCATGAACTAAACAAATTGTAAGTAAATTGTGCATCTTTGACAAAATAATGCTATCATTTGATTGCCTCCTCAAACCTTATGGATTAAAACAAAGCCAAGATTTTCTACAAGAAGAAAGCTGAAGAAAGTCCCTTTGACTTGCTAGTACACAGATGGGGAAAGATTCCACATGTCACCATGTAACTACAACAACTTGATTCAAACATGTTTAATAAATATAAGAATCTCACAACTTTGTACATCATTGTCTTTCTATAGTTGCTGATCCTTTCATGCAACTCACAATTTTGTCATTGCTGTTCTACCTCAAACTTGAAGCTCGCCATCTTAAGGATCACCGTTAAAATGGATTCAAAAACTAGTAGAATGAGACGGTACTACTGGTACCATACAGTTCTGTCATGAAACCAGTAATGATACAGGGTGTTGGGGCACCTAAAAGCATAGGATAGGGACGTAATTGGTATCTTGATCAGTCCCGACAGGTACCACGGCCAATGTGGCAAGAACAAAGCCTGTCCCGAGCGGAACGTTAGCTTTTTCTTTACAAAAAGTGCATGAGAACAGGATAAAATAGCCGTCCTGATTGGTTGCAACCAATACAAGCCAGAACCAAGGCCAGTTCGGCCCATACAAGCCTATCCCAGTCGGGACGATAATTTTTCTTTAAAGAAAGGGTGGAGGGCCATGTTGGTTGGCACAACATGAAGTGTGAAAGACAAATTGGTTGGGTATTAAACCTGGCACAGATCTTACTATAAATAAAACTATCTGACTCAATAATAACAGAAAATAATCTAAACTTATTCAACCACAGGAATATGAAAATCTGATGAAAACTAATGCCAACTGTAACGAAAATTCCATAAGAGTTGTCGAAATCCCCACTGCAAATCTTGTGCACTTTGCATCTATTTATCTAAATAATAGGGACTAGGGTACAGAATGGACTTCAAGGGTTCCATTCTTTAGACTAAAAACTGCGCTTATGGATAAATTGTAAAACATAGGACCAACATACAAAATCATTCAAAATAAATATCACCAGTCAAAACCTAAGATAAACAACTAAATGAACACTCAATGGATAATTCTTGTTCCACCCTAACACAGCGACATTCAAATACTAAAAGCTAACACAGTGACATTCAAATACTAAAGGGAAAGTGCTGAACCAGGCATTCTCTCCTGCCTTCAAAAACAAACATTGAATGATATCAATTAGGTATTCTGATAATAAACTTCACAACATGCATCCAATTTTTCCAGAGGCTCATCCCTCCCTCCCCTTTCCTAAATGGTTCTCATCAACATTTCACATTAAGCATCACAGAGCACAACTCAGATAAAAGCTACTAACATAAACATCTTGCGTTTCCATGAAAAAGGTTCTATGATCAAGAACAGAAATAGAATGGAATAGAATCATTAGAGATTAAAAGAACGGAAGCCATGCAAAACAAAGGAAAAGAAAATGGAAGTTTATGGGGGAGGGGTTTAGAGAACCTTAGCAGGATTTGAGCAGATCTCTTCTTTCTTCTTTGGATTGAAGGGAAGCAGCTATTTGGAATTCATTCCTTCTGTTTCCGGGGAAAGGAATCCATTTGTAAGGAAGCGAACCTCTCGAGACCACACGGGATCCCCGACAAGAGATGGAACCTGGGATGAGGCGAAAGCTCCACCTTTGGATGAGTGGTGGAAGCCGAGAGAGCGAGAGGCTATGAATCGGTGAAATGTCGGATACTAGATACGTTTTGAAGAAAGAGGGGTGGCGGAGAATCTCTCCCGTATTCCGAATCCGGTGGGACCTGCGAGGCGTTGGGTTTAGTGGGCTTGCGTCTACTGAAGATATTTTTTTTTTTAAGATATTTTTTTTTCTGAAGATATATATATATATATATCTTCAGATCTTTATATAATTCGTGCATCTTAAATGCCTTAAACTTAGTACCTTAATTTTTTAATATGATGGTTAGCCCAACATCCTACTTGTAGCCTTTATGATGGTTCTCATATAGATGAGCTTTCCAAGATTATTTGGATCCTAATATCCTGCAGACTTTCTACTTTGGACTCATTAAGAATATAACTCAACTTTTAGTTTATTTTATCATCAATAGAGGGATGGGAGGAGATATTCTTTGAAAGTTACACTCTGGGCTCGTTTGGTTCGCGGGAAGCATTTTCCTTCCTAGGAATATGATTCCCTGGAAACAAATTCCTAGGAAGAGGATGCTTAGGAAAGTATTTTTGGCATGTTTGGTTGACCATGGGAAAGTGATAAATTTCCAAAGTGCTTATGTTTGGTTGGCCATCCACTTTCCTAGAAAAGTTATGTATAATTCCTATTATGTCCTTAATAAAAATTAGGTTTTTAATACCTCTTTAATGCTTCTTTAATGCTGAAGGGACTTTTTGGGAAAAAGTAAAAATGGAATGATTTCCGCCTCATGGGAAAATAACTTTTCCATGAAATGTGGGAATCATATTCCCATAGAAATACAACTTTTCCTTCTCTCTCTTTTGAAAACTCCAACCAAACAAGAGGCATCTCATTACTTTCCCGTTGACCACACTTTCCTCCCTTCTTTTTCCGCGAACCAAACGAGCCCTCTAGAGATAAAAAATTATGTCAATCCATTGACGTATGATACAAGTGAACCTATTTTGTGGGAAACCTAGCCACTGAGATTACTTCTTCACTCAAATAGCTTAGTTTCTACCATAATGAACCTATTTTGTGGAAACCCCAATCATGAAGGTTCGATATCAACTTTCGAGATGGGCTTAAGCCCGGTCCCCTTTGATAACTCTAGCACTCCGCTTTTATACAAACTCTTGGTTAACAGATTTAACAAATATTTCTATAACTTAATATATTGCAAAAAAAATATTTTCTTTTTATATTATCTTTTTATATTTGTGACAAAGCTACTTCATATGTTTTATTGGTATTTTTTTGATATGTCAATTTAATTACGACCTTATTATCACAATGAATAAATATAGCTGGGACTAGTTTTAGTACCAAAAGAAGTTATAAAATAAAATTTTTAATGTACAGATGGCTAATAAAGCATCTATTTCTGACCCAAGTACCATTTATTTAAAGCCTAAAACCTCATTTAGGACAGAATCTTGAATACTTGTGGGCCTTTGCTTTCCCTTTTTCTTTGGCCAATTTTCGACATCTTAGCCCTAAATCAATCCATGAGAATTTCAGGAATGGCATCTTCTGTTATGTTAGGCATGTTCATAATCCAAGGGCCAGGCTATTGCGATTGCTGCGAGAAGCCTTTGATGAAACTTTTGATCTATCATCAGAGGGTTGTGTTATTTCCGAGCACAAGAAGAAAAAACAACGATATCATTAAAGAAATAATAAAAATAAAATTTCAAGTTTTGGTTATATGCTCTTTTTTCTTTTTTTGGATAGCTGGCATATCATCAAAGTTTCTTGGTGACATATCTGATGTATTCTTTTTCGTGCTATAGACTTCTATGATTGAAATCAAGCTAGAAAGCATCCTTTAGGAGGGAAGTTGGTCCCCTTTCAAACAGGGGTGTCAATGGGCCAGCTAAGGCCTAGGCTAAAAGCAAGTAATCCAAGGCTCAAGCCTGACTCAGCCTGGAACTGGCATGGGGATATCATGCCAAGACCGACCCAACTCAGGATATGTTTTTGGGATGGACATAGCCAAGTCCGGGACCTATTTTATTTGTACCATATTTTAAACCTAAGTTCGGGCTGAAAACTAGAGGTAGCAGTCGAATCAGACTAAATATGAGTCAGATCAGATATAGAATAGATCAAAATTCTATCAATCTAAATCTGAACTATTAATTAAATAGGTCAAAAATTCAAATCCAAATTTAGATCTGACTATTTTATTAAATAAATAATTCAATCCGATCTACCATCGATTGATTCAATTAAACGGATTAAGCATTGCCATCTTTTTTAATTCATCAGGTCTTGATTTTTAGGTACGAGCCCATAATAAAGATTTTTTTTTAATACAGCGGTAACTCATACCATACGCGTATGAGTATATTTATAAGAGTCAAAAAGAAGAAGACGACTGAAAAGAAAGAAGTAGACATGAGATTTTTTTAACGGAACTTTTCTGAATGGTATGCGGCGAAGGAGGCAATCCAGTCAGCAGTACTATTTAACTTTCGATGAACATGAGTAGCCCAAAAAGCTACCAGCCTTTTCGCAAACTCGTATATATCCTATACTAATAGATATCTCTCAACATAGTTGCCAATATTTTTCTGAACCTCGCCGATCACTGCAATTGCATCATCTTCAAAATGGATACACCCTTTCACAGCAGTAGGCGCCGTGACCTTTGCACGCCGGTTTTATTGCCGATGCATCGGAACGAAGCCAGGATTTACGGCTCCACTGACACCAGCGTGAGATAACGTTTTGTCTGCAAACCTCGGGCTCCGTACAAGCAAACAACCCTCCATGATGCAGTGCGACGTACAGCACGGACTTGGCATACTGCCCGCAAAATCGGTTTTCGGTGGGGTCGGCTTCTTTTATGGCTGCCGTTCACCGCTCGGAAGACCATTTTGGCTTTTTTGGAGCTCTTTCGGTGCCCCTTCAGCTCTCTTCAGACTGGCGATTTGATGAATTTGTTAAGACTGGAAAAGGAAATGAACGTAGGATTGCTCGGTAACAATAAGTTTTTTTTTCGCAAATAAGACAACAAACTTGTTCAAAACACGGGATGGCATATTACCAAGAAGGATTAAATAAAAACTGAAGTGGAAAGATTTAAACTCAGAGTCAAGACATGCAAGAATCAGGGAAAAAAAATAATCATAGGTAATTAAATAAATAAATGAATCGCAGAGATTGAAGCTTATGACTTCTAAGGATATATATGAGCTTTGGTGATATATTAATTAAGCAAATAATATCAGAAACTTAAATTGATAAAGAAAGAATAGAGTAATATATGTGAGACATAATATTTAGCACATCAATTTAGGATACATGGTACTATGAAAGGAGGTATCTAGAGATGGCACTCATAGGAAAGGAGGTATCTAGGCCTATTTAAGACACCAACTTGTGCACCCAAGATTACGTGGGAAAAATCTTGGCAGTTACACCACTCAAGAATTGAACCCCTTGCTCCTTGCTTGTAAATGAGGGGATGTGACCATGGAACTAATGCTCAACTTGCAGTCATTCTCATCTTCCTTCATCTAGTTTGTGCCCTCTTTATTTTTGAGCAAGAAAACAATAAAAAGTTACATGCTATTGTTATCATGGATAGGTTCTAGGAGACTCTACTCAAGTATTGCACACCAAAACATCACAATAACTGCTATACATAAGCCAATTAAGCTAGATCAACTCGAACAAAAAACAAAACAAAATAGGGCATCCACTAAGTAAGAACAGTAAGATCAGGTAGAGAGTGTTAAGAGAAGTTCTAATATAAAGACTTGATATATATGTTGAAACCTACCTACAAGCTTAAGCTGTTAGATTCTAACCAACTCCCTTTCAAGTCTTATCCACTAGGTCCAATCAAAGCATGTGCCCAATTATTCTTTTGATTGTACCATGTGTTGCCATTCCAGCTTAAAAGCCTACTCTCCAAGGTTAGAGTGTTACATGCTCTAACCTAGCACACCATGACCGATTCAGAGTTGCCTATCATCGTCAGGCATCAACTTTGATGTCATTTGTTGGCGAGACAGAATGTTAATCTCAACAGAACTTGATATGCATGTTAGAATTAGGGCTACAAATTTGTCAAGTCAACTCATAACTTAACTCAATCTCAACTCGATTAGACCCAAACATAACCAATCGTATTTGAAAACCCAAGATCTTGCATTTTTCAATCTGACCCAATCCAACCTGACCCATATATCATCCTGATTTAGTTTAAGTCACCGACAAATAGGTCGGACTTGGTCTAAATCCAAATCATATAAATATCCTCCTTCACTTTTAAAGATCTTTCCTAATTAATTGAATGAACTCTCATTAAACTAATCATTCTTTTCATCTCAACAGCTACATTTCCTCTTATCTATTTTCATTCATTACATTTAAAAATTTATATTTTATTATTTCTTTTGGTGAATTTTTATTTACAATACCCCAAGTATTTCAATACAAATAAATAAAAGGTATTATTTAAAATTAACAATGATCATTTACATGGATGAACTTAAAATTTTTCAAATAAAAATTCAACTTTAATTTGGTCATTTGTAGTTTTACCTATTTTTACTAATATACATTAATTATTAATTATTATTTTTAGTTATAAAAGAAGAACTAGATGCAAGAGTAACCCAACTTGAAAACCAAATGGTTCAAGTTGGATTTAGGGTCATATTTGATCTTGACCCAAGCTGAATGACCTGCTAAGTCTAAAATACTTTTTATCAGCTTAAGCCAACATGATCCGATCAGCTAATGGGTTCGGTCCAAATCCAAAATATTGACATGAAATCAAGTCGGTCGGGATCAAGCATGGTACGGTCCAACCCAACCCCGTATGCAGCTCTAGTTCGAGTCCAACTCGACTAAAAGTTTAAATTGTTAAAACTTACATGCAGTTCCCACGGGAGAGTGGGCTGCAGGAAACAAGGGAAGCAGGGGCAGCCAATGCCAGCAATGAAAAAATTGTCAAACAATCAAAATATTTCTACTTCTCAAAATTTGATGGTTGCTCAAGCGGAGAAGCACCTCGTAGCCTCAGCCAAATAGGTTACCTTATATACAGTAGCCACAAGGACTCATATGGAAGTTCGTTGACCATCGTCCTGCCGAACCCGCTTCTCATGCAGCACGGCTGTCTACAGACACTTCCAATAGTTCGCGCAGGTACTGCCATGGCCAATCACAAAATAACTTAATTAGGATTTTTTTTGGTTCATAAAAAAAAATTATTATTAAAATATTATTTTTAGAAAGTATATTTGAGTACCACATCTGTCACAACTCCTAACAATCTTAAACTAAATTTTAAGCTCACTTATGCCATGGTTCCTAATGATTTTAAGCTTTAAGCTATGTACCACTTTCGTCACACTCTGAATCTATCACTTCGTGCCCAATCACGAGTATGGCTGCATGGTCACCTATTGTTGTCACCGTGGCCTCAATTTCTCATCATGGGCACTCTTTGGTGCCCATAAGAATATATAATAAGTTAGATCAGTTAAGAAATATAAATTAGAGCTTAAAGTGCTATACAGTTTTTTATTAAGGGCTACTCAAGATTATTAATTAGGTACTGTTGCTGGGGGTCCAAACCGAGAACGATTGGCACAGCGGTGTGAACGGGGTTCCCTTTGAATCGCTTTGGTTGCGCTCCACCTTCCGCCGGGAAACCTGCAAGCAAGCCTCGCACCACCACTGGGGTAGTGGGGGCCCTCCGACGATCAAGTTAGAGGGAATCGAAGGAGAAGGAGAGGTAGCAGGTAAGATGATGCTATGGAGAATCTTGCTCACCCTCCCCCTTCCCCCCCAGCCCCATATATATCAGGCTGGGGGGTTTTTCTGGGGATTGGTCATCATGTGGCACGATGGGGTTGCCACTGACATGGCCGTTATAGGGCGTCGTGGGGCAGCGCCGGGTACGGCCATGGCAGGGCGTAGTGGAGCTCCGCTTCGTACGGTTGTTACAGGGGATCGTGGGGCAGCGCCGGATTCGGCCGTTGCAGGGAGTAGTGGAGCAGGGGGCCGCGGCGTGCCTCAGGAGAACAGTCTGTTGTTGTCAAGAGATTGCCGATCCGAGGTCGGATTGCTGGATCAAGGGGCAACCGACTCGGGGTCGGATTGCTGGATTAAGGGGCAACCGACTCGGGGTCGGACTGCGGAGCCGAAGATATCCGACCCGAGGTCGGATTGCTGGATCAAGGGGCAGCCGACTCGGGGTCGGACTGCGGAGCCGAAGATATCCGACCCGAGGTCGGATTGCTGGATCAAGGGGCAGCCGACTCGGGGTCGGATTGCTGGATCAAGGGGCACCCGACTCGGGGTCGGATTGCTGGATCAAGGGGCAACCGACTCGGGGTCGGACTGTGGAGCCGAAGATATCCGACCCGAGGTCGGATTGCTGGATCAAGGGGCAGCCGACTCGGGGTCGGACTGCGGAGCCGAAGATATCCGACCCGAGGTCGGATTGCTGGATCAAGGGGCAGCCGACTCGGGGTCGGACTGCGGAGCCGAAGATATCCGACCCGAGGTCGGATTGCTGGATCAAGGGGCAGCCGTAGTCTTTCTGGGCGCGTGTGCCGGTCACGTGGGGCATGGTGGCTAAGTTCCCCCGTAACAGTAGCCCCCCACTTCCGAGCCTGGAACCAGGAGGGGAACGGGTGAAGGGAGTGATGCTTCGAGATTGCCGCCATCCCTCGGAAAGGCGCGCGCGCTCCGAGCTCCCCGCCCCTTTTTTTATGGCGTATGGCGGTTATCGCTGATCTGGCGGTCTGCGGATTTCGGCGGACATCCTTCCTTAATGGCGTCGATTCGCCTTTGGGGCGAGAACGATCCTTCGGTAGCCAGGCATCCTCTGGCGTCACCGAGGCGTCACCCGCCTTTCTGCCTATTTAACCGGGGGCCCTCCCCCGTCCGCCTTTCTCTTCACAGGTATCCTCGAGTTTCTCCCTTGTGCTGTTGCCGTTGCCGTCGGACTGTTCGTTCGCTACTCCTTTGACGCTATCGGAGCCGTTCTTCTTTCCCTTCCGGTGAGTTGCCCCACTCTTCAATTTAGGGCTCTCCGTACTTTCTCCTTTCGTATTAGTGTACCCCAGTCGTTCCGGTCCCTTCTCCCCTCTTGACCCCGTCCTGACCGTAGATTCTCTGGCCGTTAGGGATGGACGAAGTAAGAGCGGACCGCATTCAGTCGGAGCTGGTCCCCGAAGACCTAGATAGGTTCGTGGCTCGGTACCACCTTCCCGAAGCCTGCAACGTTACGCTCCCGGGGCCTGAGGAGAGGATGTCCCGTCCTCCTCCAGGGAAGGTCGCCATTAATGAGGACATCCTTCGGGCTGGGTTCCGCTTTCCCCCCTCGGACTTAGTCGTGCAGGTGCTTCGAGGTTTAAGAGTGGCGCCGACGCAACTGGTGCCGAACTCATGGCGTACCCTGACGGCCTTCCAGGTTCTCTGCCGCATGCACGAGATTTCCGCCACCCTGAATGTCTTTTGGGAATGCTATGGCCTGAACGGCCACCCCCGGGACAGAGGGTGGTGGTGCTTTGCGGCGCGGCGAGCGTGCGGCCTCGTCAAGGAGGCTCCTTCCTCCATTCATGGCTGGAAGGAGCGTTTCTTTTTCATCGACGTAGATCCCTCTTGGGGAATCGGGACAACCTGGGAGACGCCGATGAAGTCCCCGATCGGCCTATCGAGGTTGTCAAGGGAGGAGTCCGATGGCGTCGCCGTTTTGAGGGGGTTGGTTGCCGAGGGCCGGCTCCCCCCGGTGGCTCGCCTTATTTCCGAGGATGCCTTGGTGAACGTCGGTCTGAGCTCGGTCCCCGCCGACCGTGAGCCCGCCATCACTTCTTCTTTTTTTAGCTCTTTTCTCCTCTTTCGTTTCTTCTTTCCATCAGTTTCTCAGTTTCTAACCATCTCGTTCTTTTTGCAGAAATCAACGACGTCATGCAGTCGGACAGGGCAATGGCTGTTAGTAGGGCGTCCCTACTGGAAGCGGTCCGGAGGAAGAAACAGACTCCTCCGAGCGAGGTCCCACCGGCGAAGAAGCCCCGCCAGCAGGCGACTCCGACGCCGACAGACGGGTCCGGGCCCACCGATCAGGGGGACGCCGCGGGCTCGGACCGACAGTTGACGCCGTATCAGCCCTCCGGTGATGAGACTACCGCTTTTCCGGAGGTGTCATCCGGGCGCGCCCGAGACGGCCGGGTCGGACGCGGTCGGTCCCCAGCCCGGCCTTCGACTCGGTCGGCCTCGGATGATACGAGGAGGGGCGCGCCGAGGCCTCGGCCGAGCGGGACCCTGTCGATTTCTGGCGCGGCCCCCGCCCCGAGCACGGTCGGCATGACTCTCCCTCAAGCAATGGGTAAGGGTAAGGCCGCAGAACCACCGTCCGGCTCCGGGGCGAAGTCGGGGTCGGCCTTCACTTTCGCCGGCGCCCGAAACCTCATCGAGACGGTGCTGCTGGAGGGTGACCGTAGGCAGGTCCGGCAGATGAGGATCCCTGAAGTCGGAGCTGCCAGCTGCGTCTGCCTCATATCGGTGAGTGTTCTTTTGGTCGCTTTCGTCATTTATAGGCTCTATTGATCCCCGTCTGACGCTCTCATTTTTCCTGTCTCTTAGCTCGCCCAGTACATGATCCGTCTGGAGGAGAGCCACGAGGAACAGGCGAGGCTCCTGGCGAAGGCCGAGAGCCGACTGAAAGCTGTAGAGGAGGGAGGCCAGGCTGCGGCGGGGAGAACGACCAGGGACCTCGAGACGAGGCTCCAGGTGGCCGAAGAGCGGGCACTCGGCTTCGCCGCCCTCGAGAGGCAACTGTTGAAGGCTCAGGAGCAACTCAAGGTTGCCTCGGGTCTCGAAAGCGAGATCAGGAAGGCGGAGGAGCGAGCCGAAAAGCAGTCCCGGAAGGCTGCCGACTTCCGGGAGAGGTGGGAGAAGGCCCAGCAGTCGGCCGACAACGCCCGCAACCGAACCCGATCTCTTGAAGCCAAGATGGCCGAATTGGAGTCGGCCTTGGAGGGGACTCGTGCGAGCAACCAGGAGCTTCATTCGCGCCTGGAGAAGGCTGAGGCTGCTCGCATCGCTGCCGAGGCGAAGCACATGGAGGCTCAGGCCGATCTGCTGAGGGTCTCCTCCGAGGCGGACGAGCGGATTGTGGTGAAGGTCATGGAAGCGAAAGCTCAGATTACGGAGCGAGCGGAGGCGGCGCTGGCCGAGAAGAGCGCAGAAATCGGGCGTCAGGCGGTACAGGCCTATCGTCAGTCCGCCGAGTTCATCCGTGACATGTCGGATGCGGGATCCGACTCCTTTGCCTTAGGCTTCGATGAAGGCCTGGCAAGGGTGTCCACTAAATACCCCGGAATTGACCTGAGTGGGGTCTCCCTCCTCGACTCCCCTCCGACGCCATTGCCTGCCGGTTCTCCAACCGTCTCCCTACCCTTCGCGGACGTGCTCGCCGTTCCCGATCCAGGGGTTCCTCCAAGCTGACCCTCTGTACTTTTTCTTTGTTCTTTTCTTTTTATGTTGGCGTTTTGCCATGTTGTATGGGTCTCGGCCCTGATGCAACGAAAGTTAATGCAAACAAAGTGTTTCCTCATTTCACTTTCGTCCTTCCTCTTTTTAACTCTTGGTAGCGTCTCGCCGACTCCTGACTCTTGAAGTTCCTCCGGCACTAGGCCAGGCATCCGAGGGTTAGGCCTCAGGAAATCCTTCCGGCGCTAGGCCAGGCATCCGAGGGTTAGGCCTCAGGAAATTCTTCCGGCGCTAGGCCAGGCATCCGAGGGTTAGGCCTCAGGAAATCCTTCCGGCGCTAGGCCAGGCATCCGAGGGTTAGGCCTCAGGAAATCCTTCCGGCGCTAGGCCAGGCATCCGAGGGTTAGGCCTCAGGAAATTCTTCCGGCGCTAGGCCAGGCATCCGAGGGTTAGGCCTCAGGAAATTCCTCCGGCGCTAGGCCAGGCATCCGAGGGTTAGGCCTCAGGAAATTCCGCTCATTGGTCGGCCAAGGCTGGCGCAAGCCGAGGCGACCGGTCGGGGCTTCAGGCTAGTCTGCTCCCGGGATGATCATCGGGTTAGCCTGGCATCCGAGGACTGAGCCTCGGGGAATTCCGCTCGTTGGTCGGCCAAGGCTGGCGCAAGCCGAGGTGACCGGTCGGGGCTTCAGGCTAGTCTGCTCCCGGGATGATCATCGGGTTAGCTTGGCATCCGAGGACTGAGCCTCGGGGAATTCCGCTCGTTGGTCGGCCAAGGCTGGCGCAAGCCGAGGTGACCGGTCGGGGCTTCAGGCTAGTCTGCTCCGGGATGATCATCAGGTTAGCCTGGCATCCGAGGGCCGAGCCTCGGAAAATTCCGCTCGTTGGTCGGCCAAGGCTGGCGCAAGCCGAAGCGACCGGTCGGGGCTTCAGGCTAGTCTGCTCCCGGGATGATCATCGGGTTAGCCTGGCATCCGAGGACTGAGCCTCGGGGAATTCCGCTCGTTGGTCGGCCAAGGCTGGCGCAAGCCGAGGTGACCGGTCGGGGCTTCAGGCTAGTCTGCTCCCGGGATGATCATCGGGTTAGCCTGGCATCCGAGGACTGAGCCTCGGGAAATTCCGCTCGTTGGTCGGCCAAGGCTGGCGCAAGCCGAGGTGACCGGTCGGGGCTTCAGGCTAGTCTGCTCCCGGGATGATCATCGGGTTAGCCTGGCATCCGAGGGCCGAGCCTCGGGAAATTCCGCTCGTTGGTCGGCCAAGGCTGGCGCAAGCCGAGGCGACCGGTCGGGGCTTCAGGCTAGTCTGCTCCCGGGATGATCATCGGGTTAGCCTGGCATCCGAGGGCCGAGCCTCGGGGAATTCCGCTCGTTGGTCGGCCAAGGCTGGCGCAAGCCGAGGCGACCGGTCGGAGCTTCAGGCTAGTCTGCTCCCGGGATGATCATCGGGTTAGCCTAGCATCCGAGGGCCGAGCCTCGGGAAATTCCGCTCGTTGGTCGGCCAAGGCTGGCGCAAGCCGAGGCGACCGGTCGGGGCTTCAGGCTAGTCTGCTCCCGGGATGATCATCGGGTTAGCCTGGCATCCGAGGGCCGAGCCTCGGGGAATTCCGCTCGTTGGTCGGCCAAGGCTGGCGCAAGCCGAGGCGACCGGTCGGGGCTTCAGGCTAGTCTGCTCCCGGGATGATCATCGGGTTAGCCTGGCATCCGAGGGCCGAGCTTCGGGGAATTCCGCTCGTTGGTCGGCCAAGGCTGGC